>NC_077224.1:30679093-30806051 GCF_024763615.1 Phlebotomus papatasi
TCAATCATAAAACGGTTAGTTAATGTTTCATTTTATGTTATATGTTATGTTATATTACCCAAAATAATCGAGTTTAGACCTTTTCAAGTGGGTGGCGAGAAGTGGTTACAGAACTGGCGAAAAGTGGTAAAAAGTGGCGAGGAAGTGGTTATTTTTGCATTGTTAATAAAAATCAGTTTTTTAGATACTCCCGCGTAAAATTGAAGGACTTTTGTTTTGACGAATCTAAGTAACTTTGTGTCAAATTTGAGTTATCTGATAATAAGCAAAATCGTTGCTGCAAAATTATTGCGGAATATGATATGTGACCAACTTCACTCTAGTAGACTGGCGGCCAATTTTCGTACAATATTCCGGAGTGTGTGAACATAACCTCAAAATGTTGTTTGTCCCTGAAAATTTTGTGTAACTATCGCAGTTATTTATGTACAGAAATTGTTTTTCTTTGCGATAAGGCCCAACGCACAATAACTTTTGTTTAGTAAACATGTTTTTGACATTTCAATGAGAGTGAGTGAGATCTAGATCTAGTCAACTCGCTCATTCTCATGGGAAATTTTGAAAACATGTTTACAAACAAAAGTTATCGTGCGCTGGTCATAATCTGGAAACCAAAACATGCTCATCAGAAGAACCGCAGAAATTACTCGGAAGGACAAATTTGTTACCAGGAACAATGGGTAGAGTGGAGAAGAAGGTGTGCAGCTCAAAAGATCCTAGATTCCATTGATCAGCAGCTCTTTCTGGAAAAGCTTCAGGACTTCAGGAAAACTTGTGGATACGTTTGGATGAACAGGAGTATTTGTAACCAAGAACATTGACGTAAGTACTATGAATATGCTAAAAAAAACTCGCTGATTTTATTGCAAAGCTATTTCTGCAAAAAATTCAGGACTACAATTGGAAGAGCATGATAGTGGATGAGGGGAAGGACTTTGAGGAATAATTAGAAAGTGCTTCACCAAAATTCCTGCAAAAATTGATCCAGTCCAACTTTACAAATTTGATTCCGGATACTGAATGACACTGATTTGATTCCGGACACTGGTGAGAATTATGATAAATTTTATGAAAAATAAATTCTCATATCTTGGTTTCCAATCCGAAATCTTTTATTGGTTATCCGGTGTACATTAAAGCCTTCTCCCTCTATCCACTACTGTCCAAGCAGGAGTCCCATGAGGAAGCAAAAGTTTGTAGCCATCTCATCCTTGTGCTTCCGGATGGGAACATTTCCATCGTGGTTGAAAAGGAGGAATGATGGGAGGTGGTTCTGGGGCTTCAAGTGATGGGCTGTGGTAACTACCGATGACTCTTGTATGTACTAGGATCTCCTCAGTGGCTCTGAATAGGTCTATTGTCTTGATTGATTTACCAGGTTCATGTTCCAAAATTCTTCAATTTCCTTCTTTCCATTCATGTTTTAATTTGGTGCACGAGGTCACTGTACCATAAAAATCTTCAAGAATACACAGACATCACAACTTTTGGAAACTTCAAAAGAAAAATCAGCGAAAATGTTCCTCCAAAACTGGCTTTGATTCCACTGGGAACAACTTCTGTAGAAAAACACTGCACTTTCGCAATTTTGGAAAATTTTCCATGAACATCCACTAACAACTATCCCAGGGAATTCTAACAAACACTTTTTCCACCACTCAAATGACAAATTTTCATGAAAAATGTCTCGAGTTGCTGTGATTTTTTTAAAAAATTCTTTAAAAAACTGTTTTGTAAAAAATTGTCCCAGTGTGTAGAGGCATTTTTTTAAAAGAATTTTTTTAAAGAAAAAACCTTGATTTTTTAAAAAAATGGGTCGTTTTTTTACAAAATTGCCTACACACTAGACAAATTTCTGTAAAAAATCCAGTTTTTTTAAAAAAAATTTCACTAGTCTGGAGGCGAGTTTTTTAAAAAACTTTTTTTAATGTCATTTTTTACAGAATTTTTTGATAATGTGTAGACAGCTTTAAAGAGACATAAACATAATTATCACGTAATTATCAATAATTGATAATAGGCTAACTATTATTTAATAGAAATGTGAAATCTTTTAGAAAAACTAAAAGAAAATTCACATTATTTGAAGGCATATACGTTCGAAGAGAGAGTACTTTCCCCTATATATTCATATTTAGATAAATTTTTAAATTTTATTTATGAAGTTCTGCGAAGTTGGAATGATTGGTATTTTTATATTATTGTCTAAAAAATATTATGATTACAAATTGTATGATAAAACAATATTTTCTTACACTTTCCCCATATAACATGAAAATTATACTAATTCCGAACTTGTTGTTATTTATAACTGTTTTACCAAGCATTGAAGTCTTTTGTTTCCTAAATTTGAAATCCATCTCAATTGACTTGGACGGATATTTTAGAATATTTTGAAGCACCATTGCAGTAAGATACTAATATACAAAGCTCATGTTTGAATACAACTTGTAAACACTCCCACAGAAGAGTCACAAAACTTTCCCTATAAATAATAACAGCCTGTATGTTGCATTCGCTTATAGAAGGCAATATATAATAGGCAAAAGCACCTGCAAAATTGAACCAAACACAAATGTAATGTCGATAAGAATACATATTGAGACTTGAATGAGGGTTGATGTGGGTAAGTGCGATGTGTGGGCTTTATCATTGAGACTTTAATTCATACATTAAAATTAACTTTATGAAGAGAGATGTGAAGTTAAATGTTCCAATTTTATGTAATCTACTTAAAATCAATTTAAACGTGATATTATTAACACATCATGTTTCAATGCCAATCGAACGAGTTTCTATAAATGTTTTATCTTTTACCATTTGTTTGATTTTTCCTACCTTTTTTTTACTTTGGAGTATTTTTGATGCTAATCCACATATCTATTTTGATTTAAATAATAACGGGAACGTAGAAGGGGGAAGCGTAAAATTCATTCATATTTTTTTAATTTTTAGTCAAGTGTTTCATAGTATGAAAATTTATGGGGCGAATGATGAAATACCTTCCGCATGAAAGAGCTCCGTTCATCTTTTTTGAATACCGCGTGCTGAGAGTGCCGCCAAGGAAAAATAAATAAATAGATTTTTTAATACATAATATGAATATATATATATATATATATATACATATATATATATATATATAACCACCGAGTTCACCAAGGAGAGAATTGGATGCCAGAAAGCTGGTTTTCAGGGGCTTTCCTAAATACATATTCTTTCTATACATGGCTCATGATCTCACTGTGTGCAATGAATATGGACACACATCAATAAATCATCTTTTTTTTCTCTCAAACCTCCCATAGCACTTTCAAACTTTTCTCTATTCTATCCCAGATTGTCCAAGAGGTAATTTTCAGGTGTTAAATGACACTCACATTTATGATGCGGTTATTGACAATCGTATATTTTTTGACGCGTTTTCCTTAATTCTATGATAATAAGAAATATAGTAAAGACATTCAAGCTCATGCTTCACACTTTCTTCATGGTCTTGGTCTCACTTTGATAGCAATCTAATATTGGGGACATCCCAACGTCTGATATACACTGTGTTTATGACTGATCTTGTATGATAACTTGTTAAGATCGCCATCAATTATACGTCTCGCAATTCATTATAATTCAATTAGGTGAGATTCTTAACAATCTCATCTACTATAATCCCACCAATATTTCATGTCCTCCGGTCGGGCCCAAATTTTGCCAAAATGCAAAATGTATTTCGCAACGTCCTGATCACGAATATATGGGTGGTTAAATTACGTTCCCGGCCGTCCGGCCGCTTTTTGGAGCTTAATAGCTCCCAAACTAAGGAAGAAATCGACTTGCGATGTTTGGCAAAGGTTATATATCGGATAAAAATTGCGACTTGGTGCGTTGACCCCCCCCCGACCCCTCCTTCTGACATTTTGAATACCCCCTTTTTATTTTCTCAATAGCTCCTCTCATATGGCATCGATAGGGCTCAAATTTTAATATGTTATAGCTGAGCCTTAGAGCTTTCGATCAGTATCAAACTTAAGGTCCTCCGACCCCCTGACCCGAGCTATAAGTGTTCAAAAAAATTAGAAAAATGACCATAACTCCCGTATTAATTGTCAGAATTCAAGTGAGGGTGTTTGGGAAAGTTCTTATGAAATGCCACTTCCCTAACCAGCGAGCATAGTTAGCAGAAAAAATAGCATTTTCAGAATTTTTTTTCTGAATCGGTCTGCTGGCCAGTCAGCAGCTCTCGAACAAAAAGTGCTAAGCAAATACATGAAAATGGCACTCTTTAGCGCTCGCAATGGATGATGGCAGAACTACACACTGTTGATAGATGGCGCTGGAAACCATTTAGCAGATTTTGTCTTTCATTTTTTTTTCTTTTTCTCTCAAAATGAACTTGGAATTTCCCCTGAAATTATTTATCAACTTGGGGGATATTATAATCACGATTTTTATTTCCTATATTGTTATAGGATTTATGCTGCGGTATGCTGTCTATAGAGAATGGTTAAAAAGGAGTATATTAAACATACCCCCGACCAAAAATTCTGCATTTTTTAGTGAATTGCGTCATTATTTTCTTGAGAAAAAAAATTATTTATTCAGTCGGGGGTTATAAAATTATTCATTACTTATGAAAAATATGTTTTTTCTTTTGGAAAAAGCATATTTTACTCAATTGTCGCAATTAAATATTGTCATTTTTCCTGAAACAGCCACATTCGATCACAACTATTGTAATTGATCGCGAAACTAGATTTTTCTACATATTTAACATATTTATGGTAAATAAAGTTTCAGTAGCATTAAAAAGTCGTTTTAAAAGATGTTGCTCCCCTACTTAGTAAGTTAAGTTAAGTTAGTAAGTTTTGGATTATAAATTTTCTGAAGCGCATTTTTACTCAAAAAATTACGCGGTATAATAGCAAGTTACCAAATTATTGTTTTTCCTAATACAGCACGTATTCTTTTTTAAATCAAAAATTTATTCGATTTGATGTTTTATTTTTTTTAATTAAAATGACATTTTTTTAAAGAGAGATTTTAAATACCTTTAAAGTCAGAAAAATATGCCAATTAGTTGAAAATCATTTTGTGTCGACTGTACCATTAAATCAAAATGATATAGGCTCTAAATTTCATATGTTCTTAGTCTTTTAGTATTTAAATGAGTTTCCGAAGTTTTTTCAATATTTCTCGAATTTAGAATTCATGAAATATTAAAATATGTTAAAAATTCAAACAATACAAAAATTAAATTGGTCGAATAAGGTCGAAGAATACATATTATTCAAAATATATTATAAATATTATTTTTTAAAATTTTTGCGAATTTTAATTTTTTTTGCTTTATTTTTTAATGTCAAATGTGGTTATTGTAGGAATTATGAAATTGTAATAATGGAAAGGGTTTACATTTAGCTTTTACTCAATCCCGGCAACCTCAGCAAAGACAAAAACCAAATTCATTAAACTCTCTCACTCGATTGGGGGAAAAGACTAACTTTAACTAATCGCCGCTGCGATCGCTAGTGTCACTTCAAGGTTAGCAGAGCTCAGCTGAAAATATATTTTTTTAGTTGAATTGAAATCGCTTAGCATTTGATGCTCGCTGGGTATTGACATCAGAAGTTCTTAAAACCACCACTAGAGGCGATATTATTAAAAAAGAAATTTTTGAATTTTCTAAGGTATATAACACAAAAACTTCATTGTACACAGGGCTTAAATTTTAGTATGTTATAGTTGCAGATCATACCTATTAAACAAAAAAATACTTAACTCGATCGATAACCCTTGACCCGAGCTATAAGAGGTCAAATTTAGAAAATTCACCGGCCTCTTTCTCCGGTTCTAATTAACATTTTGACCTTAATTTTGGTTTTTTGGTTTCGTCTCGATGAGCCCTTTTAGATGAAAGTTCAAAAAGTCACCACTGGTTACGCTCGGATAGTGTAAAAATTTAAAATCTATATTCTCAAAAACGACATTCTGCAAATTAATCAAATTTTAGAGTGTTGTAGTCTAGACTATGAAGTTTCCAAAAAGTGTCGTGGGTTCTCTGTCGTTATAATAGAACCAGAGATATTAAGGATCAAAATTCACAAATTCAAAACGCCATATCTCCCGTTCCATTTGACCGATTTTGTTAACTGAAGGCTCAAATGAAAGACCTCATAAAATGCCACAACTTTCTAGAAAATTTGAACTTCGTAGATTCAACGCTAGGAACGCCATAGTCGAAAAACTAATTTGAATATCACATAACCACAATTATCTCGACTGTCGCTGAACCGATTTTGATTATTACTTCAACATAATTGTAGAGGACATTTGTGTCTACATTTCGTCCATACATCATTTTCCGCTCAACTACGCCGTCTGTCCGATTTTGCCGTTTAAGTGTGAAAAAATGGACTTTTCCCATAATAACGCTTTGAAAGCACTCAGGTGCTAATTTAACTGCTTCTACTCAACCGAGACACTTAAAATAAGGGTTTTAAATGGAATGTGTCACAAAATACAACAATTCTTTGATATAGTTGAAATTCATCGTATGAACACTTGGGGAGTTCTTGTCGAAAAAACGAGTTCAGAAACAAACAACGTCGATTATCTCGGCTTCTGAGTAATCGATGAGATCATGTTCTACGGCAAAATTATAGAGAACATTCTGGTCTACATTTCACCCATATATCACTTTTCTGTCAGTCCATACAAATCTTTGATATTTTGGTTTAAATACAAAATTTGTATATTTCACGAATTTGATTCAAGATAACTGAATAGCGTCCCCCAACTTCAGCTCTAAATCGAATTTGCGTACATTTCGAGTTAGCTCACATTAAGAATCTCACCTACATAAGCCGGTTAGGATTATCTGTCCCTTTTGGTTTAAATACAAAATTTGTATAATTTCACAAATTTGATTCAAGATAACTGAATAGCATTCCCCAACTTCAGCTCTAAATCGAATTTGCGTACATTTCGAGTTAGCTCACATTAAGAATCTCACCCACATAAGCCGGTTAGGATTATCTGACCCTTTAGGTTTGCTATAAATAAAATTTTTTTTTTCTTTTATTTTTCAAAAACCTTAAGAACCAGTTCCATGTTAATTTAATATTACACGTAAATATTTATTAAACAAGTTTTGTAAGTAATCAAATGCTGAATAATTTTACGCGTAAAATATTACCAAAAACCTAGATTTAAAAAAATCAATATATCGTATGCCAATACATAAATGTTTATGAAATTCAGTGGCGAACAACGACCTTTGATTGGCAAAAATTATACAAAATGACTTCTCCGTTATACTGGTGTACATATTTCCCCCTTCTTTGGTAATTCTATATTTTTACTATGAAGATTACTTGAGTGCGCGAAAAAACCACATTAAAATTCCTATAGTGCAACGCGTGTTAATTTCTTGTGTTGACAGCGATTTTAATTTATAAATTTTTGTCCTTCCACTTTTTATATTTAGTACTTAAAATTAATGAGAGAGCGCTAGGGGGAGGTGGAGCTACATAAATAAAGGATTTTTTTCCATATTTCTAAAGGGAACTAGGCTTTAATATACTGTTATTTAGTTGTACAGAACTTTTGTAATTGTACAGAAAATTGTAAGACCAGGTTTCCATTAGAAAAATGCGAATAAATCGTTTATCAATGTAACCCCACAGCTCAAAATAGCCCCATCTCCCTCTATTATAATCAGTTTTTTTTAATTTGTCTCCGTTCTCGAGCTTAAAACGGTAAAAGAATTTGACTTCCGGTCTTCGGTGGCTCCCGCTCCCTAAGAAAACATCCTTTAGCTAGTTCTTTTACCAAAACTATGCCCTCCCATATACCCTTCATTTTCTCAAACATGTTTTTTGGTATATCTCAAAATTGGCCCTAGCCATTTAATCCATTTATGGATTTGATTTCTACTAGACTCTCTCAAATTCGGGCATTTGGGACCAAAATATCACCCAAATTTTACATGCTCCATATATATTGCAAATTTGAGTATATTTTCTTCATTTGATAATCATAGTCAAACTTGAAAAATGGCAACAAATTGTTTTCAAGTAGTCAGATCTTAAAAGAGCCAAAATAGCGAGAGTCTACTGTATAGCTGCTCCAGGGGGTATTTCGTCAAGAATATTCATTATTTTTAATTATCGAAAGGCAAAGATCAATCACGACTCCTCTGAAAACCCAATTTTCACAAAAAAAAATTAAGTTGCTGAATCGGTTTTAATCGGCAATGAATTAGTAAGATGTCCGTAAATTATTTACCCATCTCAAGTTAACTTATTTATTCGTTTATGCTTGTTATTCATAGCAAACACATTCTAATGTACTTCTTATACAATTTTAGTTTTAGAAATCCTTTAATAACACTATGCAACACGATTTTTGGCACACGGATCTCACATGGTACGTTTGGTAGAGTCGATTCCCTGATCAAGAATCTGTTCTTGGTTTTTCTCCTATACGTCACAATTTTCTTTAATTAATTTTTTTCTGTTTTTGCTATTTTGTCTCATATTATAAATTATTTCTCCGGTTCTAATGTACAGAACCTAATAAATGGGCATCCGTTGGAAAGGTAAGTAGTTTGAAAAAATATCACATAATTTTCAAGTTGAAGCACAACTACTTACCTTTCCAAACCAAGAACAGATTCTTGATCAGGGGACTCGACTCTACCAAACGTACAATGTGAGATCCATGTGCCAAAAAAAAGTTGTCAATTTGTTGCATAGTGTAATGAACCAATTTAATCTATACAGTAAACTAGTATGCATCTAAAAACCACGCGTAAAGATAATTCACGGAGAGCTCTTTCTCGTGAGTTCTACTCGCATTCCGCAAAGCTTGGATTGGACACTTTATCATCTCTTACAAATAATTCTTTTCCATTGTGCAATACAAGAAAAAAACGATTTGAAGTTCCACTAAAATAATTGTGGGCAATTCATGATAAACTTAAAGTGGATCATTCACTCCATTATTTTGAGAGTAGAAAAGATAACAGTGTATAAAGAAGTTGATGTGTGATCATGAAATTCTCAAGACTTAGAAGCCTCCCCTTTGTGCACCGTCATATTCAATGGATAAAAATGGGCAAAAAGTATGATATATGGAATCATATTGTAAATGAAAAGGAGGTGGAGCACCACCATAAAGAAGTGCAATAAAACAAGTAGCACTTCCGATAATGAATTGCCTCTCACTTTGAGTCTGTAGCACAAAAGCGTCTGTGATATGGGATCCCAGGCTATTGCTTTGTATGTAGTAGCAATAATTACGAGATATAATGTAGTATGATTTAATACGTCACCAGCAAACACAAGTTGGTACCTTGAGAGAGATTTTATTGCTGGTAGCAATGTTTGTTATAGTCTTGGAATCACTTTTGCGTTTTTTTACTCTTGCTCTTATTTTCGTGGTTACTCAATACCGGATGCGCGTAGAACCGGCGACTCCAAGAAACCTGTCGAGGAATTATAAATTTTTTCATTTGTTGTGACCTGTCTTTTCCGTCATTTTCTTCCATTCTCCCTCTTTTTCGTCTTTCGCTGATTTCTTCTAAAATCCACCATTCCCCAAAAAAACATTAGAAGCAAAACTTAATAGGAATATTTCTGTACGTCAATGTAATTATTTTTAAAAAATTTATTTATTTCCTTTCAAACATTTTGATGAAGTAAGAGCTTTACGCCCAAAAGCCAAACACTCTTACCAAATATACCCGAGTCCATTAGAACCCTAAAACTTATCTTTCAAAAACTACATTTTGTCGCTGACCTGATAAAAATTTCCTTTCAGACCCTAAAACTTATCTTTCAAAATAGGCTGATGAACTATTTAAAGAGCTTAAATGCATATTATTCTAAATATAGAAAGCAATGAATGCCATATCGTGTATCTAACTAAATTAAAGAATAAAGTAATCTTTTTTATTTGTTTTAAAATAGATGTACAATTTCATATGAACATAATTAGACATCTTGACTTGGACATCTTGTCTTAATATTTGGAAAAGTTAAAAATAATCATCAATTCCAGGGAAGTGGCAATAAGTGTAAGAGCTGGGACTGAGTGAGAGGAAAAAGGTCAGGAACTTGACATCTCGCCCAGTTTTATGAAAAATCAGAAACAAGAAATCAAATTGCGCTATGACACTCTTTGTTCTTTCCCATGGAGTTGCAGACTTGGGCTGAGAAAGGTTGAGAAAAAATGGCATTCTCTCGTGCTACTAACTCAACTGTTCTGACTCCCAACCTCAACTGTCTTGGTCAGGTTCGTCGACCTAGATGAGAAGTTATAAGTCTGGGATTTATGTATCTGACAGATTGGCCACAATTTTACTGACGACACATCTTTTCTCACACACAAATACAATTGACGAGGCATTTTTTCTGCCTCCGATCTTTTCCCATCTTTCGCGTACCATTTCAATTTATACTACTTCAGTGATCCTTCGGGAAGATAGACAACTGCATCACTCTTATGGTCTCCTATTACGTCCAATCGTGATTCTATCTCGAGGAATTGCACAAAGTTGCCAGACTCGAAGAAGTTTTTCGCGACCCAGCTTTAAAGTGAAAAGCTCTGAAATACCATGAGATTGAAAGTCACAGATAAGCTTTATCCACCGGTAACAAAATTATACTCAAGACCCAAGTGCTTTGGTCCAAAGGTAAGCTATTTAAACTGAGAGAAGGTGCGACAAAATGCCACAATTTAGTATATTATGAAGTACATGAAATTGAACATGACGGAAGTTATTAGTGGCTTTTCTGTGAGTCTTACTTGAAAGACATGGGGAAATTGTAAATTTGTCCATCTCATCGAATACACCTTTATGGGAGGTCTTATTTCCATTTTCTTTGCAGTCAGAAGATTGTAATGCTTATTTTTATGATAACAGTTTCAAAAAATTTCCATAACACATTATTATCTGATTATTTCTCTTGATAGTATATAATTATTTACTATTACTCGGTCTTCAAAAACAATACAAAAATGCAATATATTTTATTTGAAGATTTTCAGACGGAATAGAGACTTTGATTGCATTCTACTTTCCTTCTTTTTAATGTCATACAGAATGATTAGAAAATGGTAAGCAAAGACTATTTATTAATCACATTAAATACTTGTTGTATAATAATTCCTAATTAATATTTAGGTACTATTTCTTTATTAATTTATACTGCAAATCCGCGGAATTATAAATATTATTTTATATTTATAAGACAATTTCGCAAAATATTGCTCGTAAAGAAGAAAAAATATTTTAGCAAAATTCGAAATGTTTCATAAATTTTGTTTATTGATAATTAATATTAATAAATCATAAAATAGAAATAGTACAAAATGAGGCAATATATTTTTCATAGTGGAACTTGGACCTCTTATAAATTAGGATTTCTAAGATTTTGGATCTTTGTACAATTACTGGAGTTTACTGGATGCCATTTGAATTTTCAGTCTTTAAGACCCACGTAACCTGATTGTAAGTGCTTATTGTACACTGCAAGTGTTATGAGTTGGTATTCACCTTAATTAAATGTGCCTCAAACATGACGTTTAGCCCAATTCTTGAAGATCTTGAATACCTCTAAATAATAAGTAATTGAAGTAATTTTGAAAATGTCACAAATCAATTACTCCTATATGATTAAAAAATAAATCGGTAATTAAAAAATTAAAGTAGTTAAGCCATATAGCTAAATACTTCTTTGATCACCAATAATTATGGTTTTTAAAATATTCGAATTGCGTTTTTGATTCAATAAGGAATTAACTTTTTATGATAAAGAAAGAACTAATAACTCCGTACTTGTAAAAAAAATTGCATGTCCAGAAATCTTGCTTTAGATGAAAACTAGTACCTTCTTGAAATATAGTGCTTTAGATTTAATTTCAAAGCCAATCGCAGGTTTATTATGTATTGAAATTTAGCATATACCTGTGTATTCAGGAAACAGTATTATTTTGATAAACATCTTATTATACATTGATTGTACAAAATTTCAATGATTTATTTATTATCATAGATTACGCATAATGTAGAAAAAATGCTTCAAATCGCCAATTGAGTTAATTTCTAAACCTATTGAGTTTAATTTCTAAATTATAGAGGTTTGTAAAAATACAAAAAAACTAAACTTATGCGATATTTGGACGTAAAGTGATTTATTGCATTTGAATTTGTGAAAGATCACTCAAGGATTATATATGACAAATAAAGAAAAATGGTTGAAATTGTTAAAAACCAAGGACAAAACACTAGCAAAATAAAATGAATTTTTATCATTTTTAGAGTGAAACTTCACCTGTGCTGTCATAACACTTACACATTGAATATTTTGAATTGGAAAATTCTTACTTTTGTGTTGTATGGAGCAGAACAACACAGAGTTGGGTTTTTATGAACTTTGTAATGTGACTACACGCAACAGGCTGTTTATACCATGTTTCTGACCACCAATAAAAATTCTACACTGTCAATGGGGCAAAGCAAAAAGAAATGAAATTAGCAGTAAAGCTACTGAAAGAAACTTGATTCTTGAGATATTGCTCACTAAGCACACAATTTTTCACAACCACTTTTAAAGCGAAATTTTTCTGATGAAATGCCATTTGAGTGAAAACGTAGGAAAAATAGGATTTCTTTTAATTGCTCCAGTGAACAAATGTGCTTTAAAATTGCATGTTAAATCAAAAGCGCTTTATTATACAATCAACTAACCTTCCCTCAACACCTTTTCACTGTGTATTACCAAGTTTTATTGCAATAGCGAAAAATCACTGAATAATTGCAAGTTGTGATTGAATGCAAAAAAAATGTAATGCAATGCTTCTCTTCTACCTGTATCACGAAAAATCTCATCTCTATTAAGTTATATACGTTATATTATTTGCCTTTTATCAACTTGAAGCCATACTAAATTGACCAATAGGAAAAACCTTTTATTTTCTCACTTTGGGCATTACTTTGCGGATTAATTGGCACAGTCATTGTGTATTTTGTCAAAATAAAGAAAATGTTATTCTGTCGTGTTTCTCGAAGTGTCTTTTTTCGTAGCAAAAAACGCGAAAAACTGTGACTATAGAAACGAAATTGGTGGACATGGACACAAAATACCATTTTAACGTGGCCAAAAAGAAAGTAAAAAAAATGTTGATGTGGTGTATATTGCAAAATTACCTGTCTCTCGGTGAAACAGATGGTTTGTCTATTTGGTGTTGGAATAAACAATATCGATGGACTGTAGTAGGTTGTGGTAATTCTGGTTGTATTGCGCTGTTTCTGATGAATAATGCTACGATGATAATTTGTAATTTGTGACACACAGAAAAAGTAAACTTCTTACTGGCATAATCATGGCACATATGCAAAAAAATACACATGAAAAGTTGAATATAAAAATTTATAATTTTAAAAATATAGTATGAATGTAAATCAACGACTAGTCGTTAAAAAAATAGAAGCACTTGCAAATTTAAAACTTAGATGCTAACAATAAAGAGGTAAGATGTTTAATAATTTGGAGTGTTGATTTGTCGCAGACTTTGGGGGAAAAACGTGCTGACCACTTGAAAGTCAATACTCAACTGACTTGTTGATTCACAATGGATTGACTCTGTTAACTCACCGGTGGAGACTACCTGGAGAATTGTGAAACATACCGCTGAAAAATACAAAAGTACCTGTCCGGAAAGTATACTCCCCACCACTATTATCAGTGAATTGCCATCCACTTCCATCCGATCCACAACACCTTGCATATGTGTAAAATTATGTATAAAGCCACCTCTCTTGCGAGGTTCACATCCCATCCTTCTTCTAAGATCTCTTACCATCGATCTCGCAGTTCCACCACATGGTCTTTGTATCAGTATGAGTAGACCGCGATGGCTGAAATACATATAAAAAATGCTATAAATAAAAACATAGAGTGACTTTTTGCCATCAATCGTTACTTCCCTTCCACATTACTCAGGATTGCTAAAACGAAGAAAAAGATATGAGAAACTATCCATACCAACTCCTGGTAGATCTATCTTTCTCAACGTCCAAACACAGAGAAAAATTGTACATCAAATTAATGAATTGAACCCGGAAGTTCTAACTTTTACTAAAAGTAAAGAGTTCTTTGATTTTATAGATTTTTTTTTATTTTTGAAATGAAAGTTTATAAATGACGATTTATAAAATAATTCTTTAAGATACATCAAAAACTCTAAATGGATGTCTAAGAAACATCTTAACCCTCTAACGGTGTTTTCTTTAATATCCAAAAAAGTAGTTAAATAATTTTGTCTAGGGTAATTAATGGTCCACTGAACTCAAAAATACCATCCATTCTTTATTATCTCTTTCCGTTTGGGCGCCAGGTGAGAAAAGGTAAAGACCGCCTCCAGGCGACCATATCCGTTTAAGGCATAAAAAGACTGAAATATTTTAATTGAAAAATAGTGAACAAATATTAAAATAAATTAATTTAAAATATTTTTTTATGGATGAATGTTGTATGATTATCTAAGAAATGATAATTTTTAGGAAAAAAACGTTTATAATTTTTATAATTAGACGTTAATGAAGCTCAAAGTGTTTCAATAAGACTGATTTTTACCGAATAGGTCACAGATCAGCTATGAAAACGTCATCTTCTTGTATAATTTGAAGGTCCTTTGAATTACATTGCTCATCTTCTGGTTTTATTTCACGATCTGGGGCATTAAAGAACGAATTAGGGAATTCATCATCAATGTTGAAGTCTGCTTCTTTATCAATTTCGCTTAATTCGCAGAAATCGACCATTTTACTCATTCTGGACAGTATTCGTGTAATCTCAATTGTTTTCCATGATAAATATCTTGCAAAATAATAATATATTTTACTAGAACAACCAAAACAATTAAATAAAAAAATCGGTAATTTTTGAAAATTTTACCCTTGAACCGATAAGACCGCCCAAAGGCGGTCTTCCTTTTTTTCTTCTAAAACTCTTACTTCTAGTTTTTTCACACTTATAAATTGAAATATACAAACTAGAAGAACATACTTTCAAGAAATAAGATTCTTACTACAGTTAGATTACTTTAAAACAATCTTTTTTGCAATTGAAAACGCAAAATGCCGCGAGCGACATTTTGTTGTTTTTTCTCTGACCTGTCACACAAAATTGAAGATGGTAAGCAGACGAAAGGTCAAAATGAGTTCAACTTCAGAAAATAAGTTAGTAAGACTATAATTGAGGACACTGTAGATATTTTAACTTCAAATAAGTAATATTATCGCAGTAAATGCGATTTATAGCAGAGGTGTGCAAGAACCGTTTGAAACCGAAAAAACGTCAAATAAAGCTTGTTCGTCAATGGTCAAAACACTACCTGAGCAAACTTATTTTGACGTTTATTCGGTTTCAACGGTTCTTGCACACCTCTGATTTATAGAATGACCGCCTGGAGGCGGTCTTACCTGTTAGAGGGTTAATTTATATTTATTATGAAGGATTATAAAGATTATAAAGGAAACTCGTCCCCACTCACTCTTTAAATATATTAAATAATTATTGCACTAACTGAATACATGGACTTCAAACCTAAGGTATATACGAATGGCTTAACTTCTGTAATCTTAGTAATCTCTCAATTAGCAGGATTTAAAAAAAAAAATGACGTTAATTTGTATTTCTTGGAATCAGCGTCATGGCTTGTTTAGAAAATCCAGACATTTGGAAACTAGTCAAAATCTTAAGTCGGTATACTTCTTTAGATAAAGCTCACCAGCTAATAAGGCTTTCACTATGGCTCTTTCATTAAAAATATACGGCAAATACTGACTACATCCTATATCTTAATTTCTCTTAAGGAGCTTGTCTACTCTTTTTTTAAAGGGGTGTTGATTACATCAAAAGCGATTAGTGAGATTTCAGGATTTCACTACAATGGCCATGGAATCCAAACTCTATAACTACTGAATTTGTGAACGGTGAAAGACCTATTTCATTCTCTAAAATTTTTATTCAACACGGCGTTTGGGGAGACTATGTGAACGGTCTTCATCTGGTCTACAAAACATTAATTGATAATATTCATATATTACTTTTGATATTTATCTGAGAAAAATTTCATTGCATAATAGGGAAGAAACACGTAAGATTGAATTTCGCTGCATTACTTTTACACTGGGGTTGACTGACATACAGGATTGTGGATTTATTTTTTTATACGTCAAAATCAATCATACGATAGTAGAATATACAGATTTTATTTTAGAATTTATTTTCCAGATATCTAGACCTAGACTACATAATTTGTGTGAAGCTAACTGGTAGAATTATAAATAAAAAAAATACACTGAAAAAAGGCGAAATAGCAACTATTTGCAGTTTGTCATATATCACGACTATCAAAACAAGGTAAACGTTTGCGATTTGTATTGATATATATATATATATTTGTTTCTTTGTATATATATGTATATCATAAAGCAGCTGATACGTAAAAGAATGCAAGAAGGAATAAGAAGTATCTACATTGCGGGGAAGGCGTTCTCGGGCATTTACCCTAAAAAATAGTAATATTGTGGAACCTTACTCCCTTATTCTAATTGAGGACATTCGGTCTGATATTTGCAGATGTTTTAAAAGGTAAGAATATGACTAATAATAGATGTCTTAAGCTTTTTGTGTATCAAAATCCGGTTCCTAACGGAAAGTGATATTGATTATTTTGACTACCGCAGTAGTACAAGAGAAATGGGCACCCTATGCCCATTTTTCATCTTTCTCATACCCTCATCCGGCCATCTTAATTCCAGCACTGCTAGAATAGAAATCTCATATAGTTCATATAGTTCAGACCGATCCGAGACTTGTTTGAGTGATTTGTAACAACTGGAAGATAAATTTTGGAGTAAATTTTAAATGACAATAAAATGTTGCTCTACACGGAGTCAATAGAATAAAAAAAAGAAAATTCTTTCCATGTTAGGTTTTGACTGTGATAAACAATTGTGCTATCTGCAAAAATTCCATACATTGCAGATAGACTTTTGAACAACGATGTTAGTTAGCACAATTGCATATTGTGTATTCTTTTAGGAAATGCTTAATTTTTAGTGTGCAAAATCTAGTATTTTCCAATTTTTTTGCATTAATATACAGATTACTTGATGGTCTTTCGATATTTGTAATATAAAATAACTCATTCGGGGTTTGATTTTTATTAAAATGTGATGAAAGTAAAAAAATGGTCTCCTGAAAAGTTGTCAAAATGCAGTTAGCACAGTTGCTGAGGCAACCGACGATATCTAGACCTAGACTACATAATTTGTGTGAAGCTAACTGGTAGAATTATAAATAAAAAAAGAATATATATATATATATATATATATATATATATATATATATATATATATATGTATATATATATATATATAAGGTGCATTTACCCTAAAAATAGTAATATTGTGGAACCTTCCCCTTATTCTAATTGAGGACATTCGGTCTGATATTTGCGTAAAACTAATAATAGATGTCTTAAGCTTTTTGTGTATCAAAATCCGGTTCCAAAGTGATATTGATTATTTTGACTACCGCAGTAGTACAACACATGCCCATTTTCATCTTTCTCATACCCTCATCCGGCCATCTTAATTCCAGCACTGCTAGAATAGAAATCTCATATAGTTCATATAGTTCAGACCGATCCGAGACTTGTTTGAGTGATTTGTAACAACTGGGTTTTCCGGGGATGGATTGATAGTCCATCGCTCAACCCCCTTCAGGGGGTTCCAGAGCCCCTTTAGCCGGCGAGCCGTTATCAACTTCCTCGACGAGGAAGCGAGGTAGGATTTTGGAAACCTATCTATAGGGGAAACTGGGGCACCACCAAACACGGGGTACTACCAAACACTAATTTTTATTTCTAAACTACTTGGACTATCTCGATCATTCCTTCAGTGGACAAGCATCCCTATAGTGCCTATAAATTCCTATCGGTCTTATCCTCTGATATCCAATATCCGATTAAAAAATCGCAGTGTTTGGTGGTACCCCGTTTTTGGTGGTACCCCAGTTTCCCCTATACCTATTTTATACAATTTAATGAACGATGATGCTAAATTGATAACGCAGGATTTCATGAAAAGTCAATCGTTAGTATTAAGTTTTATAATATTTATCTCAAATTAAACTTATTTTTGCCCGTTTGCGAGTTACTACGGACGGGAAAGAGTTTCAGCCCTATTCGTGATCTGGAAGTAGTGGTAATGAAACTCATTTTGGCAAATTTGAGCGCGATCGCAGATATGACATTTTGTGATGATTACAGTAGGAGATATTGTAAGGAATCTCACCTAATAGATAATTTTTACTTCCCGTTGCATAAACTTTTCCGCTAGTACTTTAGTAATGTTTTGATTTATCCTGCCTTTCTATTTTTAACTATTTCCATTTTATATTGAATAATAATACAATATTATGAAATGAAAATTCACTAAAGAATTTTCTCAGTGTTATATCCGTTGGTATTCGCTTAACGTATATGACTCGACTTCTTGTATTGGGGTAACTCTTGATGTCCAGAAGCACAATTACTGCCAAAGAGGAGGGCGCGCAAGAAAGGAACGGAACGCCGAAGGGCCATTGCACCTGTGTGATTCTTTAATACTGCCTCAAAAAGTTCTTTCAGTGCTCTTAGCTGAGTTTTTTTTTCTTTTTTGTCTCCCTCATCTTCTCTTTCTATTATTGTTGTACTTACCACGTAATTTTATTATCATTATTGCTTCTTTTTCTTTTTCTCAATCTTCCCAAACACTCTCACACTTTTCACATAGACAGAAAATAGAATGGGAGACTACTCCCCATATCATTATATAGGATTTCTGAGTGTGTAAATATTTTAAAAAATTATCAGTGTAAAGGTGTAATTTTCTATACCTAGCTTTATATGAAAACCACAATATATCAAATAATCTGTGCAGTGTGGGAAAATTGTGATCTATATCTAAATTGCTAATGATGCATTATGTCGGAAGAATTATTTATGCTCACATGTCTATTATTTAAAAGTTTGCTGAAGACGTCAATATAGAGAGATTTCATGAAAGTAAAAAAAAAACATTATTCCCTAGTAGCAACAAACTCACAAAGAAAAAAATTATTTTAATTCATATTTCTGGATGATGTGAAACATACCGCAACAGAATATGCTCTTTTGTCTGATACATTACGAACTTTTTTTTTAAATAATTACTCTTTTAAGCAATTTCAACGAAAAAGTATCGTAAATCTTCATTTCTAAAATTTACTTTTGAAAGAGAGAGAAATATTCGCACTCTTATATCAGAAATCTATCCTTAGTTTAAAACTTAAACTCTTAATAAAAGCTTACTTATAATTAATAAATTCCTCTACTCTCAAAGTGTGTTCCATCAATAGATTATACTATAAATAAAATGGTGGCCGGAGATAATACGTAATTGAATATTGTGGGTATTAAAATAATTTAAACCAATGCAAAATATGTGAAATTGTTGAGTTGGTTGTGTTTTTGCAGATATACTAAGGCTCTTTTGTTCAGAATATGGAAAAGAGAACACTCAATTATGTGAATGAATCTTAATGTGCTACATTCTTAACAATAAAAATACATTCATTTGGATACAATAATAATAATAATATTTTTCGCTCCTATATGATTCAATCTATGTTGTATTTAAAATTTATTTATCATAAAATGTAGTGCGTGTAAAATTATATTATCATGCGATATTATTATTTTATATTTGTCTATTTGTCGATCTTTTTTAACTTGAAGAGATGTTATATATAAAAAAACTTGTCTTGTGAACGCCACTTCATAGAATACTCATACTCATGTTTTATGCTGTATTCTTCAAATTTATTTACAGAAAAATAAGTCTGATGTGTGATTCATAATCCATGAACTAATTTAATTCAATTTTTGTGGTATAATAAGTGCGAAATTCAAAAAGGTAAAAGTTAACCCGATAATCTTTCCCGAAAACCACATAACGATATCTTTCTTAGTTTTGGAGTTATAAAGTTCCACGAATGGACGGGAACGTTTTTTAGCCATCCATTATTCGTGATCAGTTAAAACACATTTTGGCAAAGCTTGGGGCCGATCGTAGGACATGAGATTTTGTAATTATTATAACAGGTGAGATAAACAAATTAAACAAAAAAGATATCATTTGATGGTTTATTTTTGGATGTAAATACAGTTTTATTATGAGAATAAAATTGCAAGTCCTTTAAAAAATGATCTAATTTATATAAGAAAAATATTGTGATTTTTTTCTATTTTTATAGTAAACAAAAAACATATAAAATCGTTCTTACTGAAAAAGAAATGTTAAACTGAATAATAATAATAATAATAATTTATTTAACCCTTGCAAACTTGTGCGTTGGGTATGTTAAACTGAAAATATCTATAAAAACTAAAATAAAATATTAATAACAAGTAGTCGAAGATATCGAAAAAAAACCATATGAAAAAAAGCGGAAGAGAAATCAAAAAGTTCTCATACATTTTTATGGATCTAAATTTCTTCAAACATATTATTGTACATATGCGAGTTTCTGTGACAATCATAAATAAATCTAAATCAAACTATTTAGAATTATATTTTTAATTAACTAACTCTGTGATCTATATAATTTTATTTCTTTCTATTCTAAATGCTTCCAAGAGTTATATCAAAGAAACCTAAGTCGTTTAGAAGTTCAATTTAGAGTTAATTGTAGTGATTTTGAAAGTGTTTAATTTTCAATTTCATAAGATAACCGTAATTTTGCTTTATTATTATTAGACGGTGCGCGATGTATGAATTGGATTACAAGAAACATGTATCCGCATTAAATGTTCAGTTGGAGTTTCGCTCTATAGAACTCATGTTTAAATTAGTCTATGATCAAAATGAAAAATCTAAATTTTTAATATCAGAATTCGTCGACCCTGCCTTAATGAATTTTTGCCCTGAAATTTCTGAGTATAGAAATGAAAATTGAGTGAAGTAAAAAAAATAATGAGCATGTTAATGGTAATAAAAATCCTGTTACAATTTCTCGCACTAGAGTTCACGAAAATCATCAGATATACTCTTAAAGAAGCTTATGATCATGCAACCATCAAATGAGTAAAGTCTAATTGCCGGAAAAGTCAGGTGGAGAAAATTATCCAAGCGTAGAATTTATTTCTTATTTGCTTATGTTATTTTTATTCTTTTCTTTGGTCGCACTTTGTGAACTGAAATTATTTCCTTCTGGATATATGAGGGAATGTGAGGATATTTTTTTAGTTTTTGCACAATATTGTGATATGAATAAGACAGAAACTTTAAATTATTATCTTTTGTATACTTTATATTATATCTTTTAGAATGATTATTTTTGAAAAGCTATACGGAAGAAGAATACTTACATATAGGCAAACTAAGTACCGTGATGCAGAAGGAAATAATAATTCTACTTAAGCTTACATATAAATCTTTGTAAACTAGTTTAGTACCAAATACAAATTACACATCAATTTGTTTACGGCACAAGATGCAGTTGCCAATCCACCAACAAGTCACAGAAGAAGGGCCTCTATCCCAGTGAAAATGGGCATGCGATAGAAATCAAGCAAGTTCAACCATAGTTCACGACAATTTCTGATATTAATACCGTGATTCCTATTGTGTTCGTATCCTCGTTTGATGTACTTCAAAGTGTTACTCTTGCCACCTGGCTACGGGCGAAACACCTGCGGATGAAACATTGAAATTAAAGTCATTGCCATGCATGTGGATAGAGTTAATTTCTATTTTCTGCTCTTCTTCATTTTAACTTCATAATCACATTGAGGAGATGCACTTTGAGCTACCATCTTTTTATTCTACACCGGAACGAAAAAATTACAGGAGCATATAGTATAGATTCTATAAATGGGCAATTTAGATATTAAAAAGTATGGCGAAACGTTCTAGCTTTGCGTACTGCTCGAATTTATGCGAACTTTTTTTTTAATGTTCTCAGTTTGACTGAAAACATTGTGTATAGTTAACTGATTTTTCTTTGCAAGATGGAATAATTTCATATCAGATACAAACAAAATCAAAAAAAACATAAAACCATATTAAGACAGATGGCAAAGCGTCCATCGTCGTTGAAAGTTTTTTCGGTCATAGATATTTATGAACGAAATATTCACATGGAGTTATCTCCGAAACATTTACGAAATTAAAAGATATCGCTGGATCCGTTTTTCGGGAAGAATCCAAATAGAACACGTTTCTGGAGAGAATAAAAGGCTAATGTCGGATCACCGAAGACCGGAAGCCAGCATCTCTTACCATTTAAGAACATTATTTACGAATGAATAATTTGGAATAATTAGTAATTTAATGATTATACAATGATTTTTCTGAGTCAGAAAACAGATTCAAAGATTTTTAGAGACTATATAGTGCAAATGTAAATTCACTCGACACACCCGATGCAGAAAATCACATCTCGAAATTTTCTTAGTTCTCGAGTTATTAAACTTATAGTAGGGGTCTCTTTATTAGGTGAGATTCTTAACAATCTCACCTACTATAATCCTAACAAAATTTCATGTCGTCCGATCGACCTCAAACTTGGCCAAAATGTGTTTCGCCACTTCCTGATCCCGAATATATGGGGGGCTAAGTTACGATCCCGGCCGGCCGACCGGCCGGCCGCTCTTTGGAGTTTAATAGCTCCTAAACTAAAAAAGATATCGACTTGCGGTTTTCGGCAAAGGTTATATATCGGGTGAAAATTGCAACTTGGTGCATAGACCCCCCACCCCCCACCCCTCCTTCTGCCATTTTGAAGGCCCCCCTTTTTTTGTTTTCTCAATAGCTCAGCCCCTATGGCATCGAGCGGGCTCAAATTTTAGTATGTTATAGCTGGACCTTAGGGCTTTCCATCAATACCAAACTTAAGGTCCCCCGGCCCCCCTGACCCGAGCTATAAGGGTCCAAAAAAATTCTTGAAATGGCCATAACTCCAGTTCTAATTGTCAGATTTTAAAAAGTGAGGGCTTTTTGGAAAACTCTCGTGAAATGCCACTTCCCTTTCTAACATCGCAAGTTCATAAAACCACCGCTAGGGGCGCTATTATTAAAAAGAAAATTTTTAAATCTTAAAAGTTAAATAACTCAAAAATTCCATTGTGTATCGGACTGAAATTTTAGTATGTTGTAGCCGTTGATTATACCTATCAAACAAAAAAAACCTTAAGTCGATCTAAAACCCCTGACCCGAGCTATAAGGGGTCAAAGTTTGAATATTGACCGGCCTCTATCTCCGGTTCTAACTAACATAGCGACCTAAATTTTACCTTTTTGGTTTCGTCTCGATGAGCACTTTCAGATGGAAGTTCAAAAAGTCACCACAGGTGGCGCTGTGATAGCGTCAAAATTCATCGAAATTCAAAGTAATTTTTCTCAAAAACGGCATTGTGCAAGTTAATGAAATTTTAGTATGTTGTAGTCTAGGATGTTTCCAAAATGGTGCAATTGTGCGCTGTGGTTAAAACAGAACCGGAGATATGAGGGGTCAAATTCACAAAATTCAAAAAATCATATCTCCGGTTCTATGTGACCGATTTTGATGAATGAGGGCTTAAACGAAAGATCTCTCCAAATGCTACAACTTTCTAGAATATTTGAACTTCGTGGGACCAACACCAGGGGCGCAACAGTCAAAAAACCAATTTCAATATTACATAACCTCAATTATCTCGACTGTCGCTAAACCGATTTTGATGATTACTTCGACATAATTGTAGAGCACATTTGTCTCTACATTTCGTTCATACGTTATTTTCCGCTCAGACTACGCTATCACTCCGATTTTGCCGTTTAAGTGTGAAAAAATTGATTTTTCCCATAATAACGCTTTGAAATCACTCAGATGCTAATTTGACTGCCTCTACTCCACCGAGACACTTAAAATAGGGTTTTAAATGGAAAGTCCCGCAAAATACAACAATTCTTTGATATAGTTGAAGTTCAACAAATGACTACTTGGGGCACTCTGGATGAAAAAACGAGTTAAGAAACAAAAAACCTCGATTATCTTGGCTTCTGAGTAATCGATGAGATCATGTTCTATGGGAAAATTATAGAGAACATTCTGGTCTACATTTCATCCATATATCACTTTTCTGTCAGTTCATCCAAATCCTTGATATTTTGGTTTAAACGCAAAATTTGTATAATTTCACGAATTTGATTCAAGATAACTGAATGGCGTCTCCCAACTTCAGCTCTAAATCAAATTTGCATGCACTCCGAGCTAGCTCACGTTAAGAATCTCACCTACATAAGCCGGTTAGGATTATCTGTCCTCTTCTATTTAAATATACATAAATATTTCCTTCTCATAATTCATTGACCAGTATATACATTAATTGCTACAAGAATTCACATTAATATAATTTTAAACATTCATGCATTAAGGTTAAGTGTAATTTCACGAGAGCTTTCCAAAAAGCCCTCACTTTTTAAATTCTGACAATTAGAACCAGAGTTATGGCAATTTTAAGAATTTTTTTTTGGACACTTATAGCTTGGGTCAGGGGGGTCGGGGGACCTAAAGTTTGGTATTGATGGAAAGCCCTAAGACCTATCTATAACATACTAAAATTTGAGGTCGATCGATGCCATAGGGGCGGAGCTATTGAGAAAACAAAAAAAGGGGGGTCTTCAAAATGTCGGAAGGAGGGGTGAGGGGTGGGGGGTCAATGCACCAAGTTGCAATTTTCATACGATATATAACCTTTGCCGAAAACCGCAAGTCGATATCCTTTTTTAGTTCGGAAGCTATTAAGCTCCAAAAAGCGGCTGGACGGGAATGGTTTTTAACCATCCATTCGTGATCAGAAAGTGGCGAAACACATTCTGGCAAAGTTTGGGGCCGATCGGAGGACATGATATTTTATTAGGATTTATAGTAGGTGAGATTGTTAAAAATTTCACCTAATACTATCATTATGTAGATCGTTAAAAAAGCTTTCAAAAGATCCTTGCATGTTAAAGTTAAAAAAGAAACATGCATTATTTTGTTCTAAAATTTTATTTTTGTAGAATACTTATTACTAAATTATGTTTACAAGATTCCTTTTAATTCATTATTAAGTTCAGGTGCAAGTACAATAAAAATAGGAGATTGGACGTGGCACGATGAAATTTAAGAGTAAAACATGTTGTACAAAGGTTTTATTAGCAAGGTTAGCAAGACGTTGAGTTTCTAAAACAAACATTGAAAATAAAATAAAATTGCGATCACAAATTGAGCGCCAGTTTTCCAAATTTATTATAATTTTCCTTAGTTAAGGAATTTAAATAACACTTACCTGTTTGTTTGACTTTTTTCTTACTTTGAAATAAATATAGAGAACAAGTAAAATTCAGGAACGATTTGAAAAAAAAATAGTTATTCCAACTCTCTTAAAATATATATTTTTACATAAATTAAACAAATACATCTCATAATTCACATATAAAGCGATATTTGAAAGAAAGCTTTCCTTTTTTTCTCTCTCAAGTAAAAGCGTATTCCTGGATGAAATTTTACAAAAAAGTGTTATTTCTTGTAGCTGTCCTTTGACCTTAATCATTTTATTCCAGTTGGAATTTCAAATTACACTCTTTAAGTATTTGTATAGTAAATGTTGTTGTTTCATTAATTAAATTAAATTCAATTTATATAGACTCTAACGTCGAATGCAAATAAATTCCAATATTTAATTAAATTAATTACATTTTTATCTTCATTTTACATTTATTACAATTAGATGTGATTTCATAATGAATTTTCTTTCTATTTATATATTTGTTGATGCTTATTTCTTCTTTGTCACGAAAATTGATGAAACATTCATACATTGAAACATCTTTCAACACTCAAACATACACACAAGTATTTCTTGTTATTTTTTTTACTTCAATTGTGATTATTTCAAAAATCTTTTTCAAAAGTTATGACTTGACATGAATATTTTTTATGAGAGTATATTTCAATTCTTTTTTGGGATGTTCAATTGAATGCTAGAGAGACCATATAATTCGTCAAATTGATGGTTTGCTTAAGTATAAAAAATGTCGTATTTTCGAAAACATACGTACGATTAAAGTCATTGAAAGACGCTGATTTTCTAAATGAAGTATTTTTTAATATCGAAAAGCTTTCGAGACGTTAATGAATTTGAAATTTTACAATTTTGGAAATTAGAACTTTTTTGTATTATTATTTTTCTTGAAGCATAACATATACGGTCTGAAAACTGACAAGATATATCAAAGCTTTAACTATACATGGTGAGAGAATATACTACACTGAGAGAAATCCGAAAAAGTTAAAATAACATTCCGGAAATGTTAATTTTACCCTGCAGTATTGATCTGAAATCGGTGTAAATATTACCCTTTTTAGGTGTATTGGGGGTTAAAGTTAACCTTTTTCATGTTAATTTTACCCTTTTAAAGGTGTAAAATTAACATTAAAAATGTTGATATATTTTTACACCTAAAAAGTGTTTAAGTTATGAGGAAAAAAGTTAATCGCACCCTTTTTTTTTCTCAGTGTATGAATTTCAATTAGTTTAGATTGAGAATATCGCGACTACAAAGTTCACAAATTTTACGACTTTTGTCCAAATTTAGAGAACATATTTTTCCCCAAAAAAAATTGTATTTTCTTTAAAAATAAATCTTTTCTGCAAAATGAACTTGAACTTGGCGTTGTAGCTATTCTCCAATATAGCTTTTTACTAGTTGTTTCATGTAGGGCAGCCTAATTTACAAAGATAAAACATGCCAAGCCAAAAATTTCCAAATGCAGTCTCCCAAGGTAGGTAGGTTCAGGTTTTAAAATTTTACCATAAATCTTCTGAAATCTTACTCATTTTTTTTTAAATTCTGATGGGTATTCAGGGGAAAATATGGATGTTCTGGGAAAAACAGTTTTTTAATTATTTAAACCGATAAAAACCTAATTCTTTTGAAAGATTACAAACTATGGCGATGTCCAAATTTAGAATATTTCTCAGGATTTCGACTAATTTCTGAGCTAATATTTTTAATCAAAAAATCATGAAATTATCTTGCTGCACATGTTGTGGCCTCGAAAGAGTTAACCCTCTAAAGCCCAACTTTTTAATGTGCAGAAAAAAATAGATATTTTTTTCTGGTTTAACTATGATCCAATGAACTCAAAATTAGCGTACATTCTTTTTTTTATCTCTTTTAATATAGAATTAGATTCCGTGTAAGAAAATATAATAATTTCCAAAATCTATTTTTGCTTTCAAAACTCAAAATTTAATTTAAGGAAAAGCATACAAAGTCAAATGACATAGCTTTCGGTAACGAACAATTTACTTCAGTCGAATTACTTTACACAGGTATTTTTATTTTGTAAATGGGAAATGTTGAACAAAAATTTTGTACTATTTTTTCTCTGACTTCCGCAAAACTGACGACAGCAACGAAATGATAAGGGTCAAAATAAGTTCAAATAAACCTTTCAGAAAATCATTTCAGTAAAACTGTAATTAAGAACACTGAAAAAAATTTAACTTCAAAGAAAAACCGATTCTAAACCGGTTAAAATCACGTTTCGTAGTTTATCTCGAAATCTAGGTATGCGATTTTGAATTTTTTATATTTATGTTGTAGTCCAGAAAATTTTGACCTATTTAAAAAAAAAATTAAGACATTCGTCGAACGGTTCTCGAGATATTTCACTTTAAAGATTTCAATTTTAAGAAAATTTGCTATTAGCGTTAGCCGGGAAAAGAGCGGGAGAAGCGGCGTCGGACAAGATTTCCCCATATATAGCACTCTCTCACTCTCCCTTTCACTCACTCTCCCTCTCTACATAGTGAGTCTATAATCGAAGATTTATAAGGTAGCATATATAATTCATGATCCGCGATGTCTTTTGCGGATCTTCGCGAGGCGCGAATCTTTTCGCGGATTTTCGCGGGGCGCGAATTTTTTCGCGGATTTTCGCTGGGCGCGAATTTTTTCGCGGAGTTTTACGGGTCGTGTATTTTTTCGCAATCGCGGGGCGCGAATTGTTTCGCTAATTTTCACGGGGCGCGATTTTTTCGCGGATTTTCGAGGTGCGCGTATTTTTCCGCAAATTTTCGCGGGGCGCGAATTGTTTCGCTGATTTTCGCGGGGCGCGAAGTTTTTCCCTGATTTTTGCGGGGCGCGATTTTCTCGGGTCGCTGACAGGGGTTCTCAATGAATGTAAAGTTGAAGCCTCTATTTCTCATAGTTTCCGAGATAATCGACTTTAAAGATTTTCAGATACTTTTATGCATTTCTCATCCAATTTTCCTCATTAATAACGATAATATGTTACATACAGTTTAAGAATTATTAAACGAAATTTGCATTATTTATGTATAAATATCGTTCGAGTTTGCCACAATCCAAATTTGCAATAAAGGAATCGCACCTCTAAAGGCTGATCTAGGCTTTTATGTGTAAATATTTAAGTGTCAGTTTTAAAAACAAAATTAGATTGAAAAATTTTTTATGTCTTTTTATTTGGATTGTTTTCACGCGGATGGTTTTTGTGTTTATTGGGTCATAATTTTTCTAGAAAACATTGTCTCATTATTTTTTTTCGCATATTAAAAAAACACACCGCAAGAGGGTTAAGGTCATTTTCCAACGACTGTTTTTTGTAAAAAAAAAGGCTTTTTGCTTTGCATTTCTATAACAAGATGCATTTCTGTTTTCTGTTCAAGATAGAGGAAAGTACACTGAGAGAAATCCGAAAAAGTTAAAATAACATTCCGGAAATGTTAATTTTAACTTGCATTATTGATCCGAAATCGGTGTAAATATTACCCGTTTTAGGTGTATTAGGGGTTAAAGATACCCTTTTCATGTTAATTTTACCCTTAAAAAGGTGTAAAATTAACTTTAAAAAATGTTGATATATTTTTACACCTAAAAAGTGTTGAAGTTAAGAGGAAAAAAAGTTAATCGCACGCTCTTTTTTTTTCTCAGTGTAGTCTACGCCAAAAGAGTATAGGGGTAAATTTCTTCTAATACTGCGATGATCTCACGTCTCATGGCAGGGTATTAAAAAATCCATTTTGTTACATTTTGGCCATTTCGAAGGGCCTCTTTACATTGTGACCAATTTTTGTCAAAATATACTCTTTTGAAATAAATCGTTTGTACAAGTAAACGTAAAATCGCGTCAAAATGCTCATTCTTCACAAACATTATCTCAATGTGTAAAGATCACTATAATGTTGGAAGCAATTAAGGTTAAAAATTAACAGTTTTTAACTTCTGTAATTTTCTAAAAAAAAAAAACGCCATTTTTTGACGAAAATTTGTCGTAATTAGTAGAGGCCTCAAAGGCTCTGGGAAAGGAAAAATTTTTAAAATATTGTTCAGGAAATTTTAAGATTTTGTAGAAGAAAATCTTTTCAAAACTGTCCCTTAATCTACCCACTATTTTGGAAGTAAAATTTATAAATTAAATTTAAGGCAAGAGAAGAACTTTTAAACTTTGTCTATTTTTCAGTACACATGTCATAATGAATATGAGTGATTATTTGATCAAAAAAAAAAATAATAATGTCGAAATACTATAAAAATTTAACGGGTTTGAAAATATTATAATTGAATGGAATGATTTAAAAATAAATTAATGTCCAGAAATTAAATTACTCATTTTAAAATCTTTCAGTGATTCTCCTTTGTATTGTGGTTTGGCAAGATTATAGGATGTTTGTTATAAAAAAAAAATTTGAAATAAAACCATCAATTTGATCTTTCTCATTATTACATCATACGCACCAGTGAGAATCTGCTTTGATTTTTAATAGTGCCATTTTCTTTTAAAAATCGAGTGTGTTACACAGGAGGAAGGGTAACTGCTGCGGTGGGGAATGAGTCATGGAATCCTTTCGTTTCTGATAGAGACACACAACTCTATAAATTAATTCATACTGTTCGGAATTCTGCACCATTCCGCCACGTTGCAGTCTCAAATTGCACACAATGCCCAAGATGTCCACACTGGGATTTATGGGTGTTGAGTCGATTTGTCTCACCGCATTCAAGATCCCCGCCATGCAGCCCGTTCGACCGATTCCAGCTGAACAATGAAGCACTGGCAATGGTATCTGATTCGTCGTCGTCTCCTGAATGCTAGATTCACCACCCAGAAGTTCGAGAGCGAAATCAAGTACAACACCCAAATCCTCCGGTGACCTATGATCAGGCCAATCGGGGAACCAGTAATGGAGCACATTAAACATAAAGGGTTTCCCATCATGGTCAAAATGTCGAACACAGAGTTGCCGTACGGAATAGCCCTTCTTCTGGGTCACCCCAGTATTCTCTATCACGAATGCATACTTATGCACGCATCTATCCCTATCATCATTCTTTTCCTCATCATCCCCCAGCATATCTAAGCATGCTTTGAGCCACATCGAATCCCCACCGATTTGTATATCATCTGTGCTGGCATTCGATGGGGGAGCATGTGCTGATAAGACATCATCAGCCCCATTAGCAAATACCAACACTTGATTCACTTCAGTGGGAAAATACACTGCGCACTTAGTTCTTCCACTTTCAACAAATTCCGTCAGCATGGCGATCTTTTGATCGCTCCTACACTCTTCACCGCATCTGCGAACATTCTGCATCACCATCAACCAGAACTCGTAGATTGTGTTGGGCATGGGTCCTTGTGTGGCGATATACGCATTATGCGTACCATCTGGTCCCTAGAAAAAAAATTACCAATTTTGTCATACAAAAAAGTTAAAGATTACGTGTCCGTAAGAAATTGATTAGCATTTAGTTTCGAAGAGGTATTGGATTAGTCTAAACTTAAAAAAAAATACAAAGTAATAAGTTTATATTTTCCAGATACGAAATACTAAGCTAAATATTAAAATTTTAACTCTGAGAACATATTCATGCATTTTAAGTAAAATAACCAGTTAAAAAATCAGATCACGCCCAAATTGAATTTATATAAAAAGCAATTTAAAATAATATCAGTTCTACCAAATAACTTAAAAAATGCTATAGAACATTTCTGTCGCTATGGAAAAGCCCCAAGTGGGAAGCGTTAATTTTAGTCGCTTTTCCTCAAATTCAATTTTTAAAATTCCGAATCAAAATTTTTCTAATAGAAAATATTCATATGACTTTTTTTTACTTTTGATGAAACCACTTATAAGTAATCGTGACTACGACAATCTAGGCTTTTTTTTCCAAAGAGCTTCTAAAAATCAGGTCTCAGTGGTTGAATTTTGATTTTTTAATTAAATTGTCAAAAATATTGTTCAATGTTTATACATGTTAAAGAGTTTCAATTAAAAATAAATTTGTTGTGTTGAAAAACAAATTTAAGAAAATATGTTTGTCAGCTTGATAAAATATTCTCTCTGTCTATCGTTCTGCAGATTTGTGCTTCACAAAAAAAAATCAGAAAGTATTAAAAATATATCATAAAAAATATAAAAATATAGTGCTCCAGATCTTATGCACTGTGAATCAGGAAAATAATAAATTTGAGCACTGAGGAAGGCTTGGAATTCTAGCTAAGAGTTTTCGGAAAAGTCATATTTTTCTAAACTGTCCTTTTCCTCATCATAACTGAGCTGAGCTCTTTCTCTTATCAGTTTTCTCGTCGTGTTTTTAACAAAATTCACGTCGATCTAAGAAACAGGTTTTTCATTTATTTATTTATTTATTTATTTATTTTGTGGCTCTGGGTCTGGGTACTCAAAATAAAGTACTTTAAATTAAATAAACAATTATTCAAACCTACTTAGGACTAAATCTTAAAAAAATATTATATATTTTGTGGGTAATTGCAAATCTAAGATAATTTTTGTAAGCATCTAGCGTAAGCGTGTGTCAACCAAAAAGATTGAAAGTAAATAAATTACGTCATACATAAAAAAAATAATTTAATAATCATTTATTTATTTTGATGTACCCTACTTTTATTGACATTTTGTAAAATGGTCAGTTTACATTTTTTTTAATCGGTTTACAATGTGTATAAGAAATATTTTCCCCATCACTCGAACTCAAAAATGTGACAGTCAAGTCGGTGGTCACACCGCCCAAGTGTCGAACACTTTTATCAATTGCACCACAACCCCCCCCCCTGCCCCCAAAAGATGAAATATAAAATTAAAATACAAACAGAAAAGTATTGGCAATACTTGCTAGTATTGACAATACTAGCAGTAAATGTCCTGCTATTTATGAGGAAGTATTGCCATCAGCTCATCGACACTTTGCTACTTTTTAGTCCTAACCTTGACCAACAAAATGCCTCTTTTTGGAGAAGTCAAACGATTTTGCATCCAAGAATCGTGGAGGTCATTATAGATATTAGATTATCTCAAAATCTATTTTGCAATTTAGGGGTGAACTACCCCACCCTCCCCTACGTCAAAAGTAATTTCGCATCATTTACCGTATATCTATTCACAACCGATTTAAACCATTTAATAAATTACTCAAAAGGAGTAATTTATTAAATGTAAGGGAAGGTAATTAAGTAAGGGAGAGGGATTTGGGAAAATGAGGGGCATGTTAACGATTTTTGGGTCGACTTAGGGGGTCCCCCGAAGGACCCAAGTCGATATTTGTAACCGTTTGAGCTCTTCAGCTGGCGGTAGCAGGACGGACAGACAGATGTTTTTTTAATTGTTTTTGAGATACCGGTGTCCCACTCGTCCTTAAAGGGCTAAAGGGTTAACTCTTTCGTCTCTTTTGGGACTCTGAGTACCCAAACCAGCATATGAATGTTCTGTGAAAAGCAATGTTTTTTTAATTATTCAGAACTGATAAAAATCCTATTCTTGTGGATGATTATAAACTATAAGGATGTCCAAATGTAAGATATTTTTTGTAGGACCTCAATTAATTCATGAGCTTAGATATTTTTGATTAAAAAGTGGTGAAATTGGCTTTCAGCATATGCTGCGGTCAGGAAAGAATTAACTGATAAATTCTATTAAGCACCAATGTAGAGGGAGGTTGGGCTACTTTGAGCTGTGGGGCTACATTGATATACATAAGATTTTTTCGCATATTTCTAAAGGAAACTGGGCTTTTAACGTCTGGTAATTTATATTTACAAAACAATTGTGAAACTCAATAAAATAAATTAAAGGCCCAGCTTTCTTTATACAGGGTGGCTGAAAAAAAATGCAACAACATTCAGAGCGCATACAGTGAGCGAAATTCAAATAGGGACGGACATATATGTGGGTGGTGTGGGTGGTCTGTAAGTCGGATCAACCTAATATTTTTTTTGTATAATATAGGCCTATCCAACAATACTTTTTATGGTAGTGCACGCCAGCCAAAATATGAAATTTTTAAGTGAATTAAAGCGAAATTCAAATTAGGGACGTTAATTATTTTATGTTGATGATGCTCGAGGTGGCACCCCTGAATAAGGAAATTTTGTAGTGAGTTTTGTGGTCTATGCTGGCAAAGTGTAATCATAGTAGTGAAGTTAAAAAGCAAAGGTCTTAGATATGGGAATAGGCTGCAGACTCACGAAGAACGAAAAAGGCCAAATTAGGGCCTACAAAGATCTTGGACAATTGGAAAGAAGTTGGGACGATCTAAAAACTGTATTTGGCAATACCTAAAAGGTAAGAATACCTGCGGTTCGAATTATGGCCATTCGAAAGGCAATACGAAACTTACAAGAATTCTTCGACTGGCGGCAACTGGAAATTGGAAATTATACTGCTGCGAAAATAAAGGAGGATACCAAAGTACCAGTCACTAAACGTCGTATTCAACAAGTTCTAAGGGAATCGAATCACTTGAAATGGACCAAATTACTGAAGAAGCCGCCACTTAAAAGTCGCCATATTGAAGCCCGTTTGTCGTTTGCGGAAAAATACATCTCCATGGGAAAAAATTGGAACAAAGTGATTTTTTCCGATGAAAAGAAGTTCAACCTGGATGGGCCAGACGTCTTTAAGTATTATTGGCATGACTTGCGGAAGGAAAAAAATACTACGATGAGCCGAAACTTCGGGGGTGGAACTGTTATGATTTGGGCCGCCTTTTCATTTTATGGGAAGACACCAATTTGCTGGATAAGTACGAAAATGTCATCTGTAAGGTATCGCGAATTGATCGAAGATGTTCTGGTTCCATTTTACGAAGCCCAACCCAGTGATGACGTCATATTCCAGCAAGATAATGCGGCTATTCACAAGGCAAGACTTGTAATGAACTGGTTTCAAGAAAAAGAATTGGAAGTTTTGGATTGGCCAGCCATTTCACCGGATCTAAATCCAATAGAAAATCTGTGGGGCATCCTTTCCAGAGAAGTTTACGCAGGAGGGAAGCAATATGGGACAGTGGAAGAGCTTAAGAATGCCATCAGATGTGCCGTGCCTGGGAGCGAATTGAGCTAAAAACTCTTCAAAAATTGGTGTTAAGTATGCCAAAAAGACTTATTTCTATTATCAAGAACAAGGGATTAAATACAAAATATTGAAATTATTCTCATTGATCTGGTTTTTTTCATTTTTATTTAAAAAAAATTGGCATCGTCCCTAATTTGAATTTCGCTTTAAATCACTTAAAAATTTCATATTTTGGCTGGCGTGCACTCACGAACGCAAGTGCACGTGGGTCACTACCATAAAAAGTATTGTTGGATAGGCCTATATTATACAAAAAAAAAATATTAGGTTGATCCGACTTACAGACCACCCACATCACCCACATATAAGTCCGTCCCTATTTGAATTTCGCTCACTGTAGCTGTTAAACCGTTGGTGACAGTGGTTTCATATGTTGCATAGTGGTAGTTCATTTTGTTGACTAAGAGCTTACAAAAGTATTTTCGATAATATTTTGTAAAAGTTTTTTAAACCGTAATGGAACTCAAACGCGACAATTTAATGTCGCTATATATTGCAGGGAATGCGGAAGCAGCTATCTTTAAGGCTCTGGAAAACCCTGAATGTAATTAAACTTTCTGTTTTTCGAAACATAACTTGGTACAGGGATACTAGTAGCATTTTAAAATGCTTTGGGGGAGGTCTAAAATAAATTGCTTAATCGGTAGTCATCGTTTTTAAAGTGAAGAAGTAAATTGAACAAATATGCGTCAGATTTGCAGACAAACATAGAGAGATGCATAGATCGAGATAGTGAGATGCATAGATCGCAAATAATCATGAAATAAATTTTGTTAAAAGACTTCTATATGTAGCCTCAAAAATCCTGAAAAGGACGAGATTTCATCGATCCTCAGAAAAAAAGTTATGCTCGATCGACGAAGGAGTAAATTCGCTTGCACGTTAATGGTCAGTTCCAGAATGTCATTGTTTCTGATAAGAAAAATTTTCAATTGAGCGATTGATGTGCAAACGAATGTGTCTATCTAAAGGAAAGATCATACGATAATTTAGACTCTAGGCAGTTAGCGAAGTGTTTTTATGTTGGTTCAGTGATGTACACCTTAAATTAGAAATTATATGGAATATTTCTCATGGAATTAGAAGCAATGATTTCTTGATCATTTTCATATTTGTGTAGCTCAGAGGCAAAATGGCACATATCCTATGCTTTAGCCATAGGATATGTGCCATTTTGCCTCTGAGCTCCACATTTATGATTAAAAATGTGAAGATTAAGGTGCATGGGTGTACCCAGCTAGGGGCAGGGGGGGGCAGCTGCCCCCCCCCCTAGAAGCGTCAAAAAAATTCAAAAACAAATGAAAAGTAAAAAAATATATTTATACAGCAAAAAATTTTGTTTGACCAGTAAAAAATCCAAATCCTTCCAAAAATGGGCCTAATTTTTCAATTCATAAAGATCGAAACTTTTATGAAAATTCTATTGCTTTTAAAGTTGTAAATTTAGTCACTTCTCAAATTTGATGACTTATTGCTCATTTGTAGAGGGTCAACACAAAAATGAACTTATAAAAACTCAAAAACTATTAAAAGCTCAATGAGGGGGGGGGGGCAGGACAAGGCTCTTATCCGTGCTGTAGTATACATTCAAGAATTAAAAAAAGTGTAAAAATAGGCAAATATTTCGTAACTATTTTTGCATTTTTTTCTAACGTAATTTCGGTAACAAATTTATTCAGTAATATATTTTTCGAAAAGAAGGAAGTTGTCACGTAATCTTTTTCACATATTTAAAGGTTATTTAAGAATTTATAACGAACGCCTATAAATCCACAGAGAAAGTAAAAATATAGTGTTAGGTTAGAATATGTTTTAGAAAAGTCGTATATTTTGGCAGTAACGGTTCACCATATAAGAAGAAAGCAAGTTTCTTAAAATGATTCTACCGATTATTTTTAATAATCTTCTTCTTAATGGCCTATACACATTGGGAACTGTTTTCGTTAAAAATTGTATTTTTGACAGAATTTTGACGTTTCCACCTAGAGAAGTGCAGAAAATTTCCTTCTAAAAAGCATTTTTTTTTTGTAAATTACTCCCAATGTGTAGAGGCCTTAAGACATCTTAAAAACTCGAAGTGATGGACCTCTAATTTCCTCGGGGGATATGTTTAAAAAAATCACCAAGGACTCCGAAAGTTTATTTAAAGCCATAAAGGAGCAGTCAGACGTGAAATTTAAGAATATGTAATTAAAGCTGAGGTCGTATATTGACTTTGAACTTTGATCTGTTGAGGGTCTATATGCAGGTCAAAAAGACTGAAAATAGCATATTTTCTAACTTTTTTTCTCAACATAATAAAAAATTTATTTAATTCAAGCTCCTCTATAGGCATATAAGATCATAACATGTAAACTATTTTTTTACAAAAAAAAAAATAAATAAAAATTCGACCGTTAGGATTTGATTGTCGGAAACGTTTATTGAAAAAACATACTTTTCGTTAGTAACGATTACATAGAGTAGAGTCATTTGACCTTAAAAACCGTTTTTTTCCTGTTAGCAGATGAGTTAAACCCGTTCTTGAACTTGAGGACTTTTGAAAAAAAGATTAAATTGGGTTTTTGGGAAAATTTAATACATAAATATTATTTTCGGCGTATTTTTGTTTCGTCTTGCCAAATAAATTGTTATCAAAGCAACAAAAAATCCATGGTTCAAGTTAGTTTAACTCATAGTCTAATAAGAAATGTTTTTTTTGACGTTAGATTAATCCACTCTGAGTTATCGTGACTTCCGAAAAGTTTTTCTCAAAAAGACGTTTCCAAAAATTAGGTGCCAAGTTCCAAGGAGTAAGGGTTAAATCGGTTAAATAAAAATTTAAAAAAAATGCAGTTCAATTGTTGTATTTATACATACTTAAGGGCTTTAATTAAAATACTTTTATTATACGTTGACAAAAATGAAAGAAAACATGCTGTTATTAGGCTGCATGATCCATGTAACCCATTAAGGGGTCACGTAGGTCAAACTGACTAAAAAAAGCATATTTTTCTCTAATATTTTTACAACATAATAGAAAGTTTATTTAATTCAAGCCCTTAGGCATATAAAAGCACAACATTTAAAGTATATTTTCTGAAATTTTCCTTTAAAAATTCTGCTGTAGGGATCTGATTTTCGGAATTCGTAGACCATTTTGAAAAAAAAAAACTTTTCGATGGACAAGATTTCTTGAAATAAGTGCATCTGAAATCCAAAAACCAAATATTTGCTGTTAGCTAATGAGTCGTCGAGAAATGAATAAAGATAGGTGTAATAGTAAAAATGCACTGTGTTATACGGATCGGAAGGTGCTTTATCAGATGTTTCTCGGGTAGTTGAACTAATGGAATGCATCCTTGCTGTAGTTATTTGGTAAAAAGTTGCGAATTATTTCTAAAAATTAATTTTCTGTTTGGCCAATAACATGGGAGACAATGCACTAGTCCGAGGAACACTGATGATCGTTCCTTAACCAATACCTACAAATTGGGCATAGGCTAATCTCTCGTGAAAAGTAAAACCAGTTTGTATATATATATATATATATATATATATATATATATATATATATATATATATATATATATATAGATACTTTTTATCTCATTTTATTTTTTATGTTTTTTTTTTCAAAATAAAAATTATGTACCCCCCCCCCGCCAACAAAATTTGAGACTTAGCCCCCCCCCCCCTAACTGAAATCCTGGGTACGCCCTTGTTAAGGTGAGATTGTAATGACTGGATTAGTTGAAATTTTTTTCAACTAATTTTGATTAAAATGCTTTAACAAAAAACACTTAAACTCCCTAAAACAATTTAAACAATATTTCCTGTTGAAAAGAAAAAAAAGAAGAGATTTTCGAGCCAAAAACATAAATAAATAAATCGCAAAGAACCAAGTTTTGAAGATGAAATAATATAGCGGTATTAAATGAGATGGAAGTTCTGAAATAGAATGCAGATGAGAGGAAGCAATAAAATGCTACAAATTCTGCATTTTCTGTCTAAATAAATACAACGTGTAGAAAAAGCCATGGACATGACACAGACTATAAAATGTCTCTCTTCTTCAATATTCTTTTTTCTTTTTCTACAATTAAATTGTTTGAGTCATCAGTATAGAAAATACTCACCTTTATGTAGTTGGCATTGATGTAAGGTTCCTGGAGTATTTCTGGATCCTCTGGCTGCAGGATGACACGTGAATGTTCATTCGGCAGGATAGTCTTGTAGCGATTTTTGTGCTGTGACCCAAAGACCATTGGCTTCTCTTGATGATTCGTGGGCAAATCCCAGAATTCCTGATGAATCTGTCGGATTTTTCGGCGTTGCTTCATCAGACACTCATCACGATCTGCTCGAGTGTCTTCTAGCTCCTCAAAGCAAAAATCAAATTCCCGAATGTCATCCATATGAAGTACATTGGATGCATTCTGAAGAAACTGAATGTTGGCCAGGTAGATTTTGAAGTCCTCTGACGTTGACTGTGGACTGAGGGGTTTTGTAGTGATCTGACGTATCACACATTCATCACCACCTTGTAGATCTTCATCTTCTAGGTTACCAGTAGTCTCATCTACATCCAATTCAAGGCTTTCAGTTTGGTGAGTTGGTCGCTGCAGAAGATTCTCAGAACTAAGGAATTTCCGGTGGTGTGTACCCGTGCTACCAACTACACTGAGTTCTCCCGCACCCGAAGTCCCCTTCAGGCGTGCTAGACTGCAGGCAGAACCTCGCAAACTGGTATTTGACACACTCAGAAGACCCTTCCGGGACTGTGAGGCAGCATTGAGAGATCCATGGCTGTTGAAGCGACTCAGTCCAGAGTCAGAGCACTGAATGGTAAGGGTGAGACTGGCATTACTCCCGCGACGCTGCAGAAGACCCTTCTTGCCGCCTCCAGTGTTTTGGGCATTTGTGGTCATGGAGCCCGTGAGACTCGTATTAGATGCCAGATCACCCACAGAACCGGCCAAATTGAGTGTGAGACTGTGATTGGAGCCACGGCGCTGTAGTAGACTCGATCGTATTTTGGCTGGCGGTTGACTTGGTGGCTGCTGTGGGGTGCCCCCAAAATCACTGAGTGGCATAACTTCAGGCAGAGTCTTGAGATTATTATTGGACACACTCAGAGTGACACTCTTGAGGCGCTGAAGATTCGAACCCAAGTGATCAGAAGTGCTACGAGATTTACCCCTCTGAGGCTGATGGATACTCATGGTCTGTTGTTGCCTCTTGGGCGTGGTGGGAACCGATGCTGATGCTGTTGTGCTGGCCGATACGGAAGCCTGCGATTTACTCTTGCATACGCCCCCCGGGGGCTCAGAGTCCAGCGAGACGGCTTTCTGGCGGGTCTGTGTGAGGGTGGGTGTTTTGGGTGTGGGCGGCTGTCGAACTTCCATATCCGCAAGATTATCGCAGTCAATGTCAATCTTGAGTTGTTGCTTGTTGCGTTTGGAGCATGAAGGTGATTGCACGGTATCCAGGTCCAATTCCTCCATGGCCACATTGAGATTCTCTTCGACAACTCGTGCACTCTCCGAGTCCAGGGAAATGGATTTAAGACGTGCCCGGCGTGCCGTTGGTGAATTCCGGGCCGTCTCGGCGTCTGAAGGCGAAATGAGACTTCCATGGATGACAGTGAGAGTGTCCCGAGGCGTCGTTACGACCTCCGGAGAGTTCTGGGTACTTGGTGTAGCTGTGACTTTGGCTCCAGGTGACCACACATCTACTTCAGGAAAGCGAAAATAATTGCCGTGCTTGTAATTGGCCGATGCCACTAGAGGTGAATTTGGGGCTGTATTTTCCTTATTTTCCGATGGGCTACCCTGCCTTCGAGGCTGAACATGTTGCAACTCTGCCTGAAGACTGTGCAGCCAATCGTTCCGAGGACTTTGTGGTGGTGGCGTAGTTTCTGGTGTCAATTTGGGGGATTGTACCGTGAGGGCAGTTGGTGTTGCGGGTTGTGGTGTAGGGATAACAGTCTTAGTCACCGTAACAGCAGCAAGAGGTGGCGGGAAGGACAGGAGGATGGTGGAGGAAGTAGAAGTTGTAGAGGAGGCCGAGGAGGTGGGTGATGGTGAGGCGGCTGTAACTGGTGTCCTACTTTCCGTGTTGTTTACATCAGCACTATTTTTGGTCTGGGTATCCATTACTGTTGAGGTGAGCTTGGTGTACTTTGTTCCCCAGTTCCAGTACCACCGTAGGATGAGCAGGAGGACAGAGATTACCAGTAGAACACCGAGAAAAGTGCCCACAATTATCGATATGGGCAACACAATAAAGTCTATCTTTTCGTATGTTACACTCAATAAATTCTCGCCACTCTCCGCAGATGCATCACTTCCTTTCTCATCCACCGATTCAACTTCCCGTCGATGGCCAAATTGATCGCCCATACTGCATTTTTCACACTGAATTTTCCACTAAATCACACGCACAATCGCATTTCTTTCTCAATTTTTGCACGATTTTCTTCCTCTCTGCCTGCTGACAGAGAAAATAAAATCCAAGATGGATGCAAAATAGTTCTGAAGTTGGTCAAATATCCGCCCAATATGAGGGGGTAATCATAAGAAAAAACAAAAATCCATGATTCATGTTTCTAGAAACATCATTGAAACACGTGCATTTTTGTGAAAAAAAACCTTTCATTCCGAAAAAATATGTTTTCTATTCAAATTTTGTATTATAAATGATTTTTTTTAATAAAAAGGGCCTCAACTTTCAAAATTTTAATTTTTGTGAGTTATGTACTGTGGTCGAAGAATCCCAAGAATCCACAAGACCAAAGAATAACCCCAAAAAGGATCCACACCAATTTAAGAAAAAAAAACATTAGGGGAAGTTGGGAAGTTAGGCATGGTTCGCACGTTTTTTCGAACTCCATTTTCAAGATTTTTTTCCAACTAAACTGTGAAATGCATCATGGATTGAGCTACACCCTACACCAATAAAATCTCTTGTCTTTTAGGTTTCTATATACGTATCTAATTCACTATCGCAAAATTTATGGTTTTTCCAGGAAAATGAAAAATGTATGACAAATTGTGCGAACCTTGCCTGTGAAGGCAAGGTTCAACCTATGGGTGGTATAGGTTCGTCATTGCAGTTTTTCCTGGAATAGCTTTTCCTCACAATAAAAAATTATTTATCGATTAAAGCTATACTTACGCTTCTATAGTGTAATAAAAAAGTGTGAAATATCATACCTATCATACGCTATCACGTAGTTGCGAGAACTACTTTGAGAAAATTTGAGCCCGATCGGAGCATATGAAATTTTGTTATAGTGTCCTTATCCTCATAATCCATATCCATAGTATTGAGATTATTAGTTCAAATTTTCGTCGTTTATCAAGGGCGTAGTCAAAACCGTTGCAAATGGCAAAAACCTTCGCAAAAACCATTCTATTATATAGTAAAATGGAGCAGCCTTAACAACCGCCTTATCATTTGATGATCATGTCAGTTCTTGACAAAGATTCCTTAGTGACTGGAAGATCGGCAAAAATGAAGTCACTAAACAAAGGATTGCAAAATTTAGCAGAATTATGAAATAAAACAACCTTTGAAATACATAATTCGATAAAATTATTTCTATTTCGACCAATTTAGTGTAATTATTTGAAAATTAGAATAATTAGATCATCCGATATCAGTATCCCATGTAAACTAAACTTAAGGAATATTTTCATTTCTCGTTTATATTGTTTTGTTATTATCCTTGAAACACACTCTGTTGCATGATGGAAAATCATTTTTTTTTAACTTAAACAACATATGTATATATGGTTCTGTTGAATTTCATCAGCCAAAGAAGTTAATTTGTTTTTTAACATTTGTATCCTTTCTGGCGAATCAGATTCTTTTCAAAAGTTGTTTTAAATATTTTGTTGTTCAGCAAATCATCACGCAGCTTTCCCTTTTCTACAAGCGATTGGTCAGTAAATTTAGTGAATCTTGATGATACCACACTCGAGAAGCTTCTGGATTTTACTGGCAATAGCTGGATTCTTGAGATGCCTATAAAATTGAAAACAAAAAAAAAAACATTGTAATTAATTTTTCTTTTATGCTAAAGATAAATACAGTATTCTTACTCTTGGACTGCTTTAGGATCCTCCTGCATTTGGTCCAGAATTAGACGCATGGCTGGATCTTGTAGGATCTGCTGTACTTCCGGGTCAGACATGGCTTTTTTCAATACCTCCTCAGGATTGGAATTTACAGCCATGGTGCAGGTGCGATATCCCTCAAGAGCTTCAGCATTTGACGGATCCAATTCCAGTGCCTTCTGATATGCCTGTAGAGCCTTAGATTGCTGCTGCATTCCCTGCAATATTATTCATTGTTATTTTTTTCAGTTGAAAAATTATTTTTTTAATGCTATACATTTACCTGAAGAATTTTTCCCTTTCTAATCCATCCCTTGATAAACTTATCGTCCAGCTTAACGCATGTCTCGCAGTCTTTGAGGCCGAGATCAAATGCAGCCAACTTGGTGTAGCAAGCTGCTCTGTTACTGTACAATTTTGGATCATCAGGATTTCTCTTGATGGCCTCTGTGTAGTGCTTCACAGCAACACTATACTCTGCCTTCTTGAAGGCCTCATTGCCCTTTTCCTTTTCCTCTTCAGCCTTAGCCGGATCTATATATGCCTTCCTCTCTTCCTCCTTGATTTTCTTCTCAATCTCACTGAGGACCGTTTTCACTTCAGGCGTTCTATGCTCCGACATGGATTTTTCATAGTAAGTCTTAGCCGATTTCCAATCCTCAAGCTTCCTATATGCATTGCCAATACGACTGAATGCCTTTGCAATCAATTTGAAATCTGCCCTATTTTCGCGACCAATTGCAATGCCCTTTTCACATTCAGCAATGCACTTTTGGTAATCGCGTTTTTCAAAGTGAACAGCAGCCAGATTGTTGTAGAATGTTATGTCCGTGGAATCGTGCTGAATTGCGGCTTCATAGTGCTGAATGGCCTTCTCAAAGTCCCGCTTCCTGTAGGCTTCATTTCCCAACTCCTTCTCACGCCGTGCTAAACGTTTATTTTCAGGCAGATTCTCATCAACTTTGGGCTCTGGCTTAGTGGTAGCTTTGGCTGGTGGAGGTTTTGCCTTGGGAGGATCCACATCCATGGGTACTTCACTGGCAAGATCACTCAATAAGCGCTTCTTCATCTCATCCAGCCCAGTTAGCAAAGCAGCATTGCTCCGATCATATTGCAATCCCTTGTTGTATGCTTCATATGCCTCCATTGTTCGATCGAGGAAACTTAGGGCAGTGCCTAATCTTGAGTATCCCTTAGCCCATGTTGGATTGAGGCTAACAGTCTTCTGGGCATCTTGCAGAGCCTCTTGATATTTGCCGGCCTTCACATATGCCGCAGATCGATTGCTGTATATTACGTAGTTTTGGTCATTGAGAGTTAGAGCTTCCGTATAAGCCACAATGGCTTCATCGTGTTTCCCAGCAGCTAAGGCAGCATTCCCTTTCTCCTTGAGCGCATTAATTTGCTGAAAAAAAAAAATCCAAACGGCATCACATGAGCGACATTCAAAACACATTTTGGAGACAACAGAAAGCGAGGTTAGAAAAAACCCCAAGCAGTATTTACATCTCTGCATACTTACATCTTCCATTTCTTTATTAAAACCTTTAGCTTGACTTATTGGTGGATACACAGACACCAAGAATGAAACACTTGCTGCTCTTTTATTACGGTTTATTGGTGGAAAAACAAGAAAACTCTAGAAGAAATTCTCTATTGTCCGACAAATGAGTCTAGAAATTTCTGCTGAATGCCGATTTTCGCCACTTTTCGCCCTCAATGATGTTTTATTTTTGGTCATTCCGGAACTGTCAAATTCGTTACCACGTGGGATTTTTTCGGATTTTCCTAGCAAAAGTTTATGTTTATTTGTTGAAGAATTTTCTCCAAAAAAATGACTACAATTAGTGCGGAGAAGCGTAAAAATGATTCGGGAGAAGAATCCCAAAGTAAGAAGATTAAGCAGGTATCAAAGTTTAGTGGAAAATTTGAAAAAAGACCTTTCAAAGATGCAAAAACAAGGTTGCCGGGAAAGCCGGGAAAGTTTCATGGTAAAGGAGAGAGGAAGTTCTCTGCTGATAAGGGTTTTGTCAATAAAACTTCAGGACAAGATAAACAGGATTGGAAAGCATATAAGCAGCAAAAGAAAGAACTACGTATTAAACGGAAGGAAAAGCAAAAAACCAAGGATCTCATGGATGTAATGAATGAAGCTAAGCAAATCTACGAGAAGTTGAAATGGTAAGAAATAAAAATAGCCCACTTGAAAAAAAGTATTAGTTACATTTCTGATAAAAATAAAAATTGAATTTCAGTAAAACTACCAAGGGAAGAGTGGAGATGGCTACGAAACTTCACAATCTCCTCAAGGGTGATGATAAGTACAGCAAAATGGTTTTAAGTCACGATACAGCTCGTGTTGTCCAGTGCCTTCTAAAAGTAGCTCCGGCAGCAATTCGGTCAGAGATTTTTGAGAAGCTCTCAGGGAGCTTACCATCAATGGCAATGTCTAAATACGCCCATTTTTGTGTCTTGGCAATGCTTAAGCATGGATCAGCAGAGACACGTGAGCGTTTAATTGAAGCTCTGTATGGGAACTACGTAAAGCTCTGTACTCACTCCTTTGGCCACATCATTGTCGATTCCATTTACATGACTTGGGCCACTGCTCAGCAGAAATCGTCAATGCGACAGGAATTTTACAGTGAATTGTACAGAAGAGATAAGGATTCCAAAGTGAAATGTCTGGTGGATACATTTAAAGATGCTCCACACATGAAAAACGTTGTTCTAGGAACTCTTAAGCAGCACATTGTGAAGGCTGTTAACAAGAAACTTGTGGACAATAGTTTGTTCCATGGAATTCTTGTGGAATATCTGATGGAGTGTTCAGAGGAGGATAAACTGGAAATGGCTATTGCTTTTAGTGGTCTCTTGGCATCACTCGCAAGTACACGGGAAGGTACCAGAGCAGCCACTTTGTGTTTTTGGTATGGGACAGCCAAAGAACGTCGTTCGGCACTGAAGCACCTTAAGGAACATGTGGAGAAAATCTGTGTTCATGAATTTGGGTATTATCTGATCTTGGCTATTCTGCACACCATCGATGATACCAAGATGCTGAAGAAGACCCTTTTGGATACAATTGTGAATAAAGTTGAGGCAGTTGTTCAGCACGAAGGTGGCCGGAAGATTGTTGAATGGATGATACAGCCAGGAGATACCAACAATTTTCATCCATCGATAACGGCTACACTCAACGAAGGTCTCAAGTACTCCAAGAAAGATGTGGCTGTTCGTCAGACGGAAATTCTGGAGGCTTGCCATAGAGATCTAGTAAATGCAGTGGCGGCTAATGCGAATTTTTGGCTATCAAATGGTCATATTGCACGAACAACGGCCACTATTTTGTTGGCCAGAGAGAATGAAAAAACCCCTGAGGCTTTTCAGAGCTTGGTGAAAGTCATTAGCAATCCCAACTGGACACTAGCCCCACTGGAAAAGGCACAAACAGAGGAAAATGAGGAATCAGATGAAGAGAAGCCAAAAAAGAAGAAATTTAAGAAGGTAAAGAATCCTTTAGTGAAACATCAGGTGCTGGAAATGGCAGAGGAATGTCCTGTGATTGGAGTGGAGGATGCTGGGCTTCACATTGTGCTGAAAAAATTGATCAAGAATCCAAATTTTTCCTCAATTCTTGTAGAAAATTTGGCAGAGGTTACGGTAAGTATTAAAACTATCTTTATTATGTGTTATTTTTTTTTCACTCAAACCACAAAATCGAGCATGCAGTGAAAACAAAACACCTCTCAGGGCCCCTACTTCATTTACTGCTCGAACTCCAAAAACAGAGGGAGCTGTGTGCTGTATATAATCCCTTGATTTTTTCATCCCCAAAAATTTCCACCTTCCATCCCTTTTTCTCCATCTTCGCATTTCAGACGATTTCTGTGAGAAATGGAGTTAAGGCGTCTACATATTGGGAGCAATTTTCGTCAAAAATTGCGTTTTTGACAAAAATTTAACGTTTCCACCTACAACACTGCCTGCAGGGAATTTCCTTCAAAAAAGCAATTTTTGACAAAAATTGCTCCCAATGTGCAGAGGCCATTACGCTGTTTGGCCGTGCGCCAATCGCTAGCTATAGAGGCCAAACGGTAAGAGATAGCGACTTGGGACCTTCGTGGGACGTCCCCATAAGTCGACTCAAGGATGGTTACATCCCCCTCATTTTTCCCCGCCCTTCCCTTTGGCCTACAAAATCATATTTTTTGGGATTGCTCTAAAACGCGACGTGCGATTTTTTTTTAATTTTTGGATATATTTTAGAGATTATTTAGGCGGACATTTCGTCTTTATACGAAAATACCGTTGAATCATTTCTAATGGACGCTGTTTGCATAAGAAAGTCTATCATACTCTTTCGCACTCTTTTTCTTCTTTTGAACCATCAAATTTAATTTAGTTTAGTCCAATTGTAAGACAGAAAGAATGGAATGGACTTATGCAAATCTTTTGAGGAAGAAAAAGAAGAAAATTTGTACTTTATAAAATTTTCCTGATCTAAAAGGTGTAATATAATAATAATAATAATGGTGGCACAACGTTCCATAGAGAAACTAGGCCTTCCCACAAGGGAAGTTTGGGACGTCCATTATTATTTTTTTCATATACAGTAGACTCTCACTCAATCGGCTCTTTTTCAATCGGGTGACAAATTTGTTGACAATTTTCACGTTTAATTATGAAGCTAATTCGATAAAATTCGCTGTAGTTCTTCCTATTTTATCGTGATTCTTTATAATTGAGCGCTTTTTGTGGAATTTACAAAGGCTTTGACGCTCAATTCTATCGCTAAACCGGATGACATTTTGCCCCATATTCCCGATTGAGAGAGAGTCTACTGTACAGGGATGGGGTTGTCAGTCCCATGTCCCGTGGAATCAAGTGCAGTGAAGTTCACTGGATGTAATTCGAACATATTTAACGCTAGAAAAAATCCTGGTGACCTAAACAGGATTCGATCCACAGACACTTGCATCATAGAGCTAGTGCTCTACCACTTGACCCATTGACTGCCCCATCTAAAAGGTGTACCTAAAGTCTAGAGACGGGTTTTCGAGGTCAAAGTTTAAAAAGTCTCTAGATAGCGAATTTGTCATCCAAATGGCATTACATTTGAATTCGTTGGAAAGATCTTAGATTTTCCTATAAAATTGAATCGGTTTCAATCGGTTCTGAACCAGTTTATAACCGATAACTAATTTTTATCCGAAATTCAATTATATTACTCCTGAAGTGTATTTTGGACAATGTTTTGTAAATCGGTTCAAATCAGCTGTAAACCGCTAATGAACCGATTATGAACCTTTAAAAATATTACCTTTAAAAATATTTTGGGGGATCTTTTTACAGAGTTTGGATAGGTTTAAATCGGTTGAGAACCGGTAAACGGTAAATAATGGGAAAGTTCTTTTGAGTACAAGTCTAACTAAATCACTAGTTCGAGCACTTAGGAAAGCCTGGGGTGCTTTTGACACCCCTTTTGCTTATTATATAAAATTGCAAGATGTTTGATTAAATATTCAAAGGGAAGCTGTGTAACGCTTACGGAGACCTCACAGAGCTTGTTGAGATGATCAAAATTGATTTTTTTTTTGAAATATTATCATTTTATTTAACTTTTGATCAGCAAAAAGAATTAAGTATCTGCTACCTGGAAACGCTATTTATAAGCAGTAAAGTAATTTTCTTTTTTTTCAGTTGGTGAAGTGGCTGCCCATCAACAGAGCATGTTTTTTACTGGCTGATCTCCTGAAGAGCGCCACAGATTCAGACAAATTGAGAGAAATATTGAGAGAACGCCGGGATCTGATTAAAAGTCAAAAATCCTCTGGAGCGAGTGTATTGTTAGAGAAAATTCAATAAAGTTTTTCTTTTTTAATGCGAGATTAAATGCAAATAATTTTAAAGTGTCCGTTGAATAATGTGGAGGCCGGAATCAGTGTCCACGATGCCAGAAAGTTCACCTACTTTGAGGGCGAAAGCAGCCTCTTCGAAGGCTTTTTGCATGACACCACGACCAAAGCTACCCAAATCTCCTCCCCTTTTGGCTGAGCTACAGTCAGAGAACTTCTGAGCCAATTCCTGCAATGTTGCTTCACCAGACTGAACCTGCTGGAGATAGCCTTCGAGGATTTTCTGTGCCTCCTCCTTGGAACGTGTGATGTTTTCTTGGCGCCAAGAACTGGGTCGCCGGCTCTTGGCATGCTTGACCAACAAGTGAGAACATTGAATGTTTGTTGGGCCCTGTGTTGATGCGGGTTCAGCCGGTGCTGTTGGTAGATCCCATTGCGATTCTTTGGTGTGCACATTCAAATAGTAGTGCATTCCTGGACAAAATGAAGTTTTTTTTATTGTTACCGTGAAAAGGCTGCGCATTGGCGTCCTTCCTTGGGAGGGGTTTTCAACATTTTCACTATGGCACTTACCAGTTGATCGACTCAATCTCTTCTCCCAACCAGCGGGAATAACTTCTTCAGTGGAATCTGCCATTACTACCCTTTAATATCCAGTATAATGGTCTTTTCAAAGCAAAAATCCTCCATAAATTGATTACCCCCAGAAATTTTAACTTCAACACTTCTGTGCGCCACACACGGCTTACCACTGAACTAAACTACAGATGACAGCCGGAAAGATAAAAAGAGCATTTACGGTACGCGTGCAAGCCTGTGGAAAAGTGAATAAGTCGTAAAAAATCATTAAAGTAAATGGTAAATTGTCCTGATTGTGAAACAATAGAATATCTGGACATTTAGTGTTGGAATTTTGCAGTAGTAATGTCCAGTGGTGGTTATATCGATCGTGTTCTGAAAGCATTAAAGGAGTGGGGTGTCAAACGGAGGTAATTTTTTTTTTTTGAGAATTTTCACTTGAAGAGCCACTTTATGTTCAAAGATATTACTGTTCTATGTTTATAACAGATCTGAGGAACGAGATGACGACATGGAGATTTCCAAATTACCACGAATTGGTGACATAAATCGCATGTCTTTTGGAAAGACGCCACAACACGGTGAGACTTTAAAGATTCTTCCGGATGGCTTTAAATGGTGCTAATTTTTGTTTACATTCCATTTTAGGAAACACCGCCAGTTCAAATCCAAGGCGTTTAACTACATCTGCTCTTCTCAATAAACATCTTCAGGGAGGGCATGATTTTGGGTCTGAAATACTTCCAAAATATGACAAATTGAACCTCCGGACAGAATTCCCAAATGCGTCATCCAGCTTCGCTCAGGAGCAATTCATCCGCAAATACAACAATCAACCACTCTTCCTCAATCGCAATGCTGACATTGAGATATCAGACGACGAGGATGTTACCTACGTTCCGCCCATGTCCAAGAGCAACAATTTCAGTAATTTCAGCCTCGGAGGCCCATCAACTAATGGCGAGTCACGCAAATCGCCCACAATCACCCAAAAACCCATCCCTGGTCTTATTCCCAGATCCAGCGTCACAAAACTGAAACCCATTGAAAGGTTTTCACGCTACAGTCAGCCCGCAGAAAGAAGTTCACGGTTTTCAAGCCAACGTGAGCCATCGTCTCTCTTAACACGAGCCTCCATCTACAGTGGTCTAAACAGCTTCAGGATGTCTACTTTGCGGAAATCCTCAGCGATATCAAAGGAAAATGTAAGGTTACTTCCTATTATTTTATATTTTAGCTATAATTCCTCTAAGAATCCTTGATTCAATTTTGATTTTAGATTGCTAACTTCAATTCGTCAAATCAAGCTGGTTTGATCGATACCTTTCCGATAAAGATTTTAATTTTAAGTCTAACGACTTTTGGATCATGAAACTAAAATTCAGTCTGTGATCCAAAAAGTGATTAGTTTACCAAGTTTGGCCACTATGGCCAGTTTATTAGCGATTTTCTAAATATCTTTTGTATATTCCCAAAGATATAAAAAAATTATGAAGCTATGAGAAAGTCTGTATATATATTTTTTTCAGATTTTTTTTTAAGTTGTTAAACGGAAGTTTTCAAACCCAGTATGAAAAAAAATCTTTTTCATTTTATTTTTTTGGAAAAAAATACTGCAATTGAAGGCCTACTTAAGATTAGTTGAAAAATGTTCCAAACTTAACGAATTAATTTTTCGTAATGACTGCTTTAAAGCTTCTTCCCTCCCTTTTTTCTGCAATATGAATTTAAAAATATTAATTAACCTGGTAACCAAAAGACCTTTTATTTTTAATAAAAGTGATAAAACTTATTAGAGGATCCTTTAAGAATTTCAAATTTGGAATCCGTTCATCACAGTCACATATAGATTTTTTTTATTGTTCGAATACAAAGATAAAGGCAATACAAACATTTCGCTTTTTTCGACTTATTAACGGGCTAGAGGACAAACATTAAGAAGATATCAATTACCGTGCTTCCGTGGCCCTCTTAGAAAAAAAAGGCAATAGCTAGACAACTAGGGCAGTTCTAGAGGCATTCTATTTATCCTCTATATTTTCATTATTCTTTGGAATCGTGGTAACTATTTCTATCAAAAAAATTGTTCTCATCTATTTTTTAAGGTTATAGTACCAATCAGATGATTCTAAAAATTCTTGTTTTTAAAGTTAAATTTCAACAGATATACATATATTTTTTCAAGGAGTGAATAAGTGACTCAGAGTGAGCCAAGAGCGATGATTGGGAAAGTAGTGCTGATCTGGAGCAGAAAATCGTTAGATCAGCACTATCTTTCTAAGAAATTGACAAATCGGCACAGTTTGGCCAAAAATCGGTATATCGACATGAGATTAGCAGATTTAAATGTTAGTTCTTACGAAATACATTGTTCGTTTAAACTTGATTATCATCGGAAATTTCGTTAAGAAATACAGAGAAACACTTCTGTTGTTATTGATCGAAAATAGACAAAAAATAAATTGAATTTAATGTTTTTTTTTAATAAAAAAAAAAACAAACTGAAAGTTAATTTTCAAAACGTTCAAAAAGTATCATCAATATCAGGTCAAAATTTAAAAAAACAGCATTATATTTTTTCTTAAAAAAAAAAAGAAATACTTATATCTGATTTTAACTCTCTGCTCGAAGAATCAATACATTGCATGAGGAATTCAAACTCTCAACCAATATCTGTTAGATTTTTTAAAATTATTAATATTATTTTTATTACAATGAAAACTGCACAGAAAATTGATATTTTTTTTTCCTGAATCTTTGGGCTTTTATAATATCAAAATAACCTCATAGTATCTATATATTTTTGGCATTGTATAAAAGAGCAGTAAAAAAGTTAAAATTAAGTAACAAAAAATTTGAAACAGTGATATTATCGTCTAAATTTTGGCAAAGGGAAAATAAAGGGCTTTTCATTCTATCTGCAACAATTTTAAATGTTAAATATATAAATTAGACCCATTTTTGTAAAGATTTAAGTTTTTTACTGACCATAATTTAGATATTTTACCGCTCATTTTTATTTTTTTTATTGCCTATTTTGATTTTTTACTGCTCATTTGTTTTTTGCCTATATTTTTTACCGGAGGCAGCTAAAATCCCGAAAGCCAAAATACCGAATATTCAAAATCCTGAAAGGGATGAAAACTAATGATAAGCCTAGATCAGGTTATTGTAGGTGAGATTTTTAACGTGAGCTAACTCGGAATGCATGAAAATTCGATTTAGAGCTGAAGTTGGGGGACGCCACTCAGTTATTTTTTTAATCAAATACGTGAAATTATGCAAATTTTGTATTTAAACCAAAATATCAAAGATTTGGATGGACTGACAGAAAAGTGATGTATGAGTGAAATGTAGACCAAAATAATCTCTATAATTTTGCCGTAGAACTTGATCTCATCGATTAATCAGAAGCCGAGATAATCGAGGTTGTTTGTTTCTGAACTCGTTTTTTCGACCAGAGCGCCCCAAGTGTTCATTTGATGAACTTCAACTATATCAAAGAATTGTTGTATTTTGTGGGACTTTCCATTTAAAACCATATTTTAAGTGTCTTGGTGGAGTAGAGGCCGTCAAATTGGCATCTGAGTGATTTCAAAGCGTTATTATGGGAAAAATCAATTTTTTAACACTTAAACGGCAAAATCGGACAGATCGCATTATCTGATCGAAAAATGATGTAGGGATGAAATATAGAGACAAATGTCCTCTACAATTATGTCGAAATAATCATCAAAATCGGTTCAGCGACAGTCTAGATAATTGAGGTTATGTGATATTGAAATTGGTTTTTTGACTGTGGCGCACCTGGTGTTGGTCCCAGGAAGTTCAAATGTTTCAGAAAGTTGTAGCATTTGGTGAGATCTTTCGTTTAAGCCCTCACTCATCAAAATCGGTCAAACAGAACCGGAGGTATGATTTTTTGAATTTCGTGAACTTTGACCCCTCATATCTCCGGTTCTATTGAAACCACAGCGCACTTACGCCCCATTTTGGAAACGTCCTAAACTGGACTACAAGCACAACATTAACTTGCAAGCATACATTAACTTGCACAAAGGAATTTTTGAGAAAAATGAGTTCTAAACTGGACTACAAGACTCTAAAATTTCATTAACTTGCACAAAGGAATTTTTGAGAAAAATGAGTTTGAATTTCGATGAATTTTGGCGCTATCGCAGCGCCACCTGTGGTGACTTTTTGAACTTCTATCTGAAAGTGTTCATCGAGACAAAACCAAAAAGCCAAAATTTAGGTCGATATGTTAATTAGAACCGGAGATAGAGGCCGGTCAATATTCGAACTTTGACCCCTTATAGCTCGGGTCAGGGGTTTATGGATCGACTTAAGTATTTTTTTGTTTGATTGGTATAATCAGCGGCTACAACATACTAAAATTGCAGCCCGATTCATAAAGGAATTTTTGAGTTATTTAAATTAGAAAATAACTTATAAGATTTTAAAATTTTCTTTTTAATAATAGCGCCCCTAGCGGTGGTTTTATGAACTTGTGATGTTAGAAGAGGAAGTGGCATTTTATGAGAGCTTTCCAAAAAGCCCTTACTTTTTAAATTCTGATAATTAGAATCGGAGTTATGGCCATTTTAATAATTGTTTTTTGGACCCTTCTAGCTCGGGTCAGGGGGATCGGGGGACCTTTAGTTTGGTATTGATGGAAAGCCCTAAGGCCCAGCTATAACATACTAAAATTTGAGCCCGATCAATGCCATAGGAGCGGAGCCATTAAGAAAACAAAAAATGGGGGTCTTCAAAATGGCGGAAGGGTGGGGGTGAGGGGTCAATGCACCAAGTTGCAATTTTCATACGATATATAACCTTTGCCGAAAACCGCAAGTCGATATCTCTTTTAGTTTAGGAGCTAGTAAGCCCCAAAGAGCGGCCGGCCGGCCGGGATCGTAACTTAGCCCCCCACATATTCGGGATCAGGAAGTGGCGAAACGGGCGAAACACATTTTGGCAAAGTTTGGGGTCGATCGGAGGACATGAGATTTTGTTAGGATTATAGTAGGTGAGATTGTTAAAAATCTCACCTAATAGAAATAGAGTATATTGTGTAGAATAATTTCCCAAGCACAGAAAATTTCCCTTTGCCTCCAGCAAGCGCAGGTTGCAATCGTGGGAGTAGCTGTAGCTAGGACACTTTTAAGAGGGATTTTGGCTTTCATAATTTTGACTCTTGGGATTTTGGCTTTTGGGATTTTGGCGTTCGGGATTTTGGCTTTCGGGATTTAGACCGGGACCCTATGCAAAAGGTTACAAACGGTTTCCGTGTTCGTATGTGGGTGCAATACAGATTTTATCGACATTCTCAATTCTCAACTGAAATTGCTGCGGCATTCTCAAATTGTGCAATTTTTCAGCGATTTGAGATATCGCTCACTAAAAAAAAATCTTGCGAAAGGGGCACAAGACTTTTTACTGTTCTTTCTGTGGAATTGGTGCAGTAAAAATGGACTCAGAAGAGATAAAAAATGGGTACCGGTCTAAATCCCGAAAGCCAAAATCCCGAAAGCCAAAATCTTGAAAGCCATCCCTCTTAAAAGTCTCATAGCTTCATAAAGCTAGATGTTTGGGTGCTACACGAATTGTCGCAAAAGAACTTCTTGGAGCAACTTGATGGTCTGCGATTCTTTGCTGAAATGTACGAAATCGACCAATTTTTGAAACGGATGGTGACTAGCGATGAAAAATGGGCCACATACGAGATAAAACAGCTGGAAAAGTCATGGTCCAAACCATCGCCAAGCCCGGAGTAACGACCAAAAATGTTTTGCTTGCTGTATGTTTGGTGGGATTGGAAGAGAATCAGCCCTATGAACTGCTGTCCAACGGCCAGATGCTTGATTCGAACCTGTATTGTCAAAAACTGACCAAATTGAAGCAAGAGATTGACTAGAAGCGCCTAGAATTGGCCAATATATGGGAGGTTTAATATGGGAGGTAGTATATGGGAGGTTTTATTACACCCGCCGTATAGCTCAGACCGGGCACTAAGAAATTATCACGTTCTCAAGTATAATTTGCATTTTTTTTAGCGGTGCAAAAGTATCTTCTACAAGGGCTTCTAAAAATTACCTAGTCAAATTTTCACCGGTATGGACGAGGGGTTATTACTATATATCGTGGAATTATAAAATTATTTTCATAATGAACAAAAGTTAGCAAACAAAACGCCACATATTTTTTTTTAAATCTAAATCTGGTAATCCTAATTATGTTAATTTTATCTTCAAAATTAAGCTTTAAATGGTTCAAGACTTTTTACTTGACCTAAATACAATTTATTGTAAAAGAATCACCGTTTGTATGATGCAAAACAATATTTCCTATTCACTTGAGATTGTAACATTTTATTTGTTTGTGGGCTCTTACAGAGATACTTATCACGAAGCTCAAGAATGCTACATTCTGTCATTAAGGACAGCTATAATCTGGCACAGAGGAATAACTACAAGGAACTTTTGGAGAAACTTGCTCCATCGTCTATGACCAAATCTCGATCATTGGGTGGGACACAGAATAAGCAGAAAATTGTAGACACTATAAATCTAGCCGATTATGAGTTTTCTGACGATGAAGTACCAACGTTCACGATGAAATCCTCAACGAAGACATCGACAGTTCTACAGGAGAGCATCAATAATTGCAGCAGCAAGAAGGCTCCAATTGTGGCACCAATCAATTCCAAATCCATCACTCTGAGCTCATCAGAGTCCCCAAGTCGTGTATCAACACCAGATATTGAGCCAGTGAATTCAGTTTTGGTAAAGCTAAAGAGTGTACCGTACTTTCATGATGACTGGTTGGCCAAGCAAACGGAGAAGAGTATTAAGAATCGGGAGGAGTACAAGAAGAAAATTGAGGAAGCAGAAAAATTGTGAGTGAAATCTATTTATTCAAAAGTCATAATATTTATACAGGAAAATTAACCATTAGACCTTTAAGGGCCAAGCAGTATGAAACCGAGAGAAAAAAGGATGAAGCAGATTTCTTCATTAAAAAGATGAAGGATATTGCTATTTCTCCACCACCAATTGTAATTGAGGATTCAGAAGAAGAAGAACCAGAATTTGTTCTTCCAGAATTGACGCCACAACAAATAAATCTCGTGAAGACTGTCACACAGAGGGGTTTACCGACAGAGGTGAGTTTTTTGTCCTTAAAATTTATATATATATATATATATATATATATATATATATATATATATATATGGAGAGACTAATAGCTTTAAAGGAATCAAAGTTTTAATTATGAGTTTTTCTTTGAAAAATATCTGGGATAAAAATTTAGTGGACTAAAATTATATTGATGAACGAATTGATGTTCAAGTTTTTTTCTTTCAAAAATCTTTTCCATGTCAGTTGAGAAATTTGAGACATTTCAAACATGTTTCAGGTCAAACATTTTTGTCATAATCTGTAGGTATTTAAAAACACAAAATTGTTTCCTATAAGAAAATGCCAGGTCGTTTAGTGTACAGGGTGCACAGACTTAAGGGTTAAAATTCTTTGATTCCATACAAGCAAAATTTATGAGAAAATTTTTAATTGGGATTGTATTTTAAGAGTAACTGACAAGGTTATGCCGAGGGAGGGCCACAGAATAAATTAAAAAAAATGCATTAACCGAAAAATAGTTCAAAAACACTAAGATTTATAGCTCGCATTAAGGACACTTCATTCAAAAAACGCGCCTTAACCGTTTAAGGGCAAAAGGGTAAAAAATGAGGGGTCAGAAAAAATCACTTTTTCTGACTTAAAGCAAAATATACTTTACTTTCATTTTTTTTTAAGCAAAGACCTCTTGACAGTAGAAACTATTGGAAGATTGCATAAGTTCACACTACAGGTGTGATTACAGCTTAACTCCATAATTTTTCTTGTCTTTTTTGCATGCACTGAAAAGATTATAGTTTCTTACATCCCTCTAATGCTAAGTATCCTTCAAATACGTCGATATGTCCTTTCGATGACTTTTCCAAAATATGGAATGTTAGGCGAATTTTGGAAAGGTCCAAGTGATGGACTTACACGGAAAAGTATTTTGGACGTTTATTTAGATTATGCTCTTGCTCTAAGAATGACTAATGGCCTCTATACACTACAAAAATTTATTTCCATACTGAAGCAAATACATTTTTCTCTAGTGTTTAGAAGCCATAAAATGTGTTTTGGAAAATTTTGAAATAGGGATTTATCCTTCGAAAGATACACTCCATTTTAAACGGCTTCTGACATTGATGACGATATTCTGAGTGTCATAATGGAAGAAAGATGTTGGAAAACAACAATAATTGGAGCAAATTCGACTGTATCCCACCATTTTCAAAATATTTTATACGTTTCCAAGATCGATACATGAATTCCACATTTTTTTGACTGAAATGTTTAACCCATTCAGTCAATGTATCAGAAATACTTGAGATAGAATTTTCATATTTTGGGATACGTTTCCTACAGACTAATAGATGAATTTTTTAAAAAAGAAAAAAAAATTACATTTCATGAGGGGCGTGAGGAGCCCTTGTTAAATACACGTCTTAACCATGGGCGTACCCAGCTAGGGACAGAGGCGTCAAAGAAATTCAAAAACAAATGAAAAGTAAAAAAAAATATGTGTTCACCAAAAAAAATTAAATTTTGTCAGTAAAAAAATCCAAATCTTTCCAAAAAATGGGCCTAATTTTTCAATTCATAGAGATCGAAACTTTCATGAAAATTCTACTGCTTTTAAAGATATAAATAATTTAGTCGATTCTCAAATTTGATGTTTTACTGCTCATTCGTACAGTGTAAATACAAAAATAGAAACTCAAAAACCATTAGTCCAATAGAGTGAGGGCAGGGCAAGGCTGTTGCCCGTTCTGTACTTCATACAAAAATTAAAAAAAGTTAAGCGTTTTTTTAGCACTAACAATTTACCATATAATATGTTATTGAGAAGAAAGCAAGTTTCTCAAAATGATTCTACCAATCATTTTTTATAATCTCCTTAATGGCCTATACACTTTGGGAAGAGTTTTTGTCAAAAATTGTATTTTTGACAGAATTTTAACGTTTCCACCTATAGAAGTGCAGAAAATTTCCTCCAAAAAAAAGCATTTTTTTTATGAAAATTGCTCCCAATGTGTAGAGGCCTTAAGATATCTTAGAAACTTGACGTGATGGACCTCAAGTTTCTTCGGAAGATATGTTTAAAAAAAAAAGCACCGACGACTCCGACAGTTTATTTGAAGCCATCAAATGGAGTAGTCAGAGGTGAAATTTAAGAAAAGCTGAGGTCGTACATTGACTTTGAACTTTGATCGGTTGAGAGGTTATGCGGGTCAAAAAGGCTGAAAATTTCATATTTTCTAGCTTTTTTTCTCAACATAATAAAAAGTCTATTTAATTCAAGCTCCTAGGCATACAGAAGCATAACATTTAAACTATATTTTTTGACATTTTATTAAAAAAAAAAAATTCGGCCGTTAGGACCTGATTGTCGGAAACGAATATTGAAAAAACTCACTTTTCTTTAGTAACGATTACTTAGAGTAGATTCATCTGACCCCAGAAACCAATTATTTTCTGTTAGTAGATGAGTTAAACTCGTACTTGAACTTAAGGACTTATTGGGTTTTTGGGAAAATTTAATACAAAAATATGATTTTCGGCGTATTTTGCACCACATTTCGTCTTGCAAAAGAAATGGTTATCAAAGCAACAAAACATCCTTCGTTCAAGTTAGTTTAACTCAACGTCTAATAGGAAATAATTTGTTTTTTTGACGTTGGATTATTCTATTCTAACTAATAGCGACTACCGAAAAGTAAGTTTATTTCAAAAAGACGTTTCCAAAAATAAGGTGCCAATTTCCAAGGACTAAAATTTTAAAATATTTGGAAAATGAAGTCCAAATATTATATTTTTACATACTTAAGAGCTTTAATTGAAATAATTTTATTACGTTGACAAAAATGAAAGAAAACATGCTGTTTTTAGGCTGCGTGATTCATGTAACCCCTTAAGGGGTTACGTAGGTCAAACTGACTAAAAACAGCACATTTTTCTGTAATATTTTCACATCATAAGCTTTTAAGCTTTCAAGCTTTTAGGCATATAAAAGTACAATATTTAAAGTATATTTTCTGAAATTTTCTTTTAAAAATTCAGCTGTAGGATCTGATTTTCGGAATTCGGAAACCTTTTTGAAAAAAAAAATTTCGATGGACAAGATTTCTTGAAATAAATTAATTCGAAATCCAAAAACCAAATATTTCCTGTTAGCTAATGAGTCGGACCAGTCCTTCATCATCATCATCATTTTCATTTACAACCGTTTATCCCTATTGGGGTCGCATCCTTGAAGGAATAGCATTTTAGAAGTATTTTACACCATGTTTCGTTTTATAGAACAAGTTATGATCAAGTAAACACGAAATCCTTCGGTCAAAGATTAGTTTAATTTATCACCTAACAGGAAATTTAACGTTTTTAATATCAGAAAACATAGCTCAATGGCTGATTTTGAAAATTTTTAAATTAAAATTCAGAAAATATAGTATAAGTCTTGTTCTTTTTATTCCTAAGAACTTGAATTAATTTTTTTATTATGCTGGAAAAGAAATTTGGAAAAAATATTCTGTTTTTTAGTCTTCTTGACAATCGTAACTCTTTAAATAAATTTTCATTAAATAAAAATATCAAAGATAGAAATTCTCAGAAGCATATCAATAATTCTCTAAAGACTGATTAGTCCCTTTTTGTCTTGAAGGGTATCAAGAAACGAAATGTTAAATGCTCACCGTCACCGCCAAAGCCTAACCGTATTTCGTTGATTTACGTATTTTCATTGTAATTCTTACGCAAATTCTCAATTACCTTACCTTATCTCATACTTGGTGACACTAGGTCAAAATAATATGAGAAAACTGAAGAAATAAAGCGAACATGCGATAAACGGTGAGCGAAAAACTTTACGAAAAACTGTAGCAAAAAATCCTACAGTTTTTTTTCACCGTTTATCGCATTTTCGTTTTATTTATTCAATTTTCTTATACTATTTTCACCTAGTGCCACCGAGTATGAGGTAAGGTAATACGGTAAATGAAAATTTGCATAAGAATTGTAATGAAAATGCGTAAATCAACGAAATACGTTGAGTATTTTACTGTCAATGTGATTCTGCCCTAAATATGAACTAACGGATGCATCCTTGCTGTAGTTATTTGGTAAAAAGTAGCGAATAATTTCTAAAAATTTATTTTATTTGTGGCCAATAATATGGGAGACAATACACTCGTGCGAGGAACACTGATGATCGTTTCTTAAGAATACCTAAAATTTGAGCATAGAATAATCTCTGGTGAAAAGTAGGACCATCTTATTTTTATAGATATATACTTTTTATTCCATTTTGTTTTACGTTTTTTTTTTTTCAAAATAAAAATTATGTACCCCCGCCAACAAAATTTGAGACTTAGCCCCCCCCTAACTGAAATCCTGGGTACGCCCTTGGTCTTAACGGTCGCTGAATTTAAATTCTGTGCTCTATTGCGCTATCTAGATAGAGGAACTACCCAAGAAAACAAATTGTCAAAAAAAAAAAAAAAAAAAAAAAAACAAAAAAATCAGGAAAGAGGAAAGAGACCAATTTTAACAAATTCGACAGAATGTCGCATTTTCCGTCCGCCATTTTGAGCAAAAATTTTGCATGACCTTCCGCGAAGCAAGAAAGCAATAACAAAATGTATTCCCATCTCTGCCGGACTATTTTTCTCAAGAAATTGAAGAACTAAAATGACTAAAAATCCATTCTCGACAGCAATTCGGATTAAAATTGCCCGGGAATAAATCATCTAAAATCACTCAATTTGCGTATGATGTATAATATCATGGAATGGGTTAAGGTGAACCGAATTACTGTGGCTATTTTTCTCCTCGTTTGCTACAATAAATAGTCTTTTTTGGATTGATTGGAAACAAGTGATGGAAATTGGATGCAATACAACAACATACAGACGAAAAGGTCCTGAAAAAAAAACAATTTAGCCTGTTGCAAAAGCTCATTTGCATCTCATGAAGGTGATGTTGCAAAAATTTGATGAGATTTCAGGGAAAATATATAATTTAGGCTGCCCAAACTCGACGAAACAATCATAGAAGATAAGAACTGTGAGCATTTTGTTAGTTTCGATGATACTTTTTAAGAAAAAGTCCATTTTTGGCCAAAACAAAAGACATAATCTTCCAAGGCAACAAAACTTCTTAAAAGCAGCTAAAAACCACCTTTCGAACTATCTTCTAGAAAAAAAGTATTTTCCTTAAAAAATGGTATTGATAAGCTTATATATCTGTAGAGGACAGGTATTAAGATCAATTGAGACTATACTCTTGATTATATAAATTATATGTCTGAAAAAAAAATTAACTGTTGAAATTTGCCTTTGGGTGACCTACGAACTTATGCAATCATCCAACACAATTATACGTAATATTTTTCATTAGAACGAAAATTATCATTCATTGGAATTGTCAGAAATATGATTTAAATTCTTGGGCTATTTTTGCCCCAAACGTCCATAGAAGAAAAAAGTACACAGAATCACTCTGTTAGACTTTCCAAGGTTAGACACAAAACGTTTCACAAATTTTGTTTGGTTGAATTTTTATTGTTGATTTTCAGTCCGTAAAAAGTGCCTCGTTCTTAAAGGGTTAAACAGAGAGCTTCTCAAATTTAAAAGAGGCAGTTGCAAAGGAAAATTGAACCTACTTACCGGTACCATTTCTAAAAAAAAATAACATTCACTCTTTAAAAATTAAAAAAAAAAGAATAAAGAAAAGTGTTCGGCTGTTAGAACCATTGAAAACCATTCAAAAACGAATTAAAATAGGGTTTATGCCGATTTTTCAAGTAAAGTCTAATGTCCTGGACACACTTACGACTAAAGTCCAGAGACGACTAAGCTCGTTCATAGCCAAGTCAGTTCCTGACACACTACAAACGAGGCTTAACGTTTACTAGCACTCACAAAACATAACTTTCGTGGGTTTTCTGCAGATATTTCTACTGAAATGCACTATTATTCCTTTGAAAATGAAACTACTTTTAAATTTACTTCACAATTCATGTATAACAACAAGAATTATTCACTAGAATCGCCAAAATTGGCTTAAGTCGCGAGTTAGCTTCCACCTCACAAATAGTATTAGTGTATTTCAGTAGAAATATCTGTATAAAAACCCAGGAAAGTTATGTTTTGTGGATACCAGTGAATACTAAGCCTCATTTGTAGTGTGTCAGGAACTGACTTGGGTATGCACTAGCTTAGTCGTCTCTGGACTTTAGTCGTAAGTGTGTCTAGGGCATAAGGGTCTCGACAGACCTGAGGATTAGCCGAGAGACGGCTTAGCGTAATTTTATTAGAAATAATGGTCAAACTACATTTCCATTGTTTTTCACTAAGTCGTCTCTCGGCTTAAGTCGTAAATGTGTCTAGGGCATAAGCCTTTTTGATCTAAAAGCATTTCTTTTGTATCATTATTCTCAAACTTATATTAATATCCTCGAAGAAAATTTAGATTTAGATCAGATCGAATTTTCAAAATTATTTATATAAATGGATTAATGAACAGAATTTCCTCAAAGAACAGTTCCTAATTGAATATTTAATTATCTAACATCTAGAGTTAATTCTCCAAATAAATGTACACCCAACTGGTATTTCAAATTTGGTTTTTACTAAAATCCTGGCTATATCCTTGACAAGTGATCAATAATCTTGACAAAAAGCTTGACTGAGGCAAAGAATAATTTCCAGTATTTACATAGATTGATTTAAATATTTTTGAAATATGACTTGTATTTTTTTTAAATATTTCTCTGCAATGTGGATATATTTGATATAATGAATAACAAAAAAAAGTTAATTTTATGATTTTTTTTTGTTTATGCCAGGTTATTGTGTCAAAGTTTAATCTGAATATTACAAGACAAGATCTGTGTACACTGGTTGGTGATGCATGGCTCAATGATGAAGTCATAAATTTCTATATGAATCTTCTGACTGAGAGGAGCAACAAGGATGACAGTCACCTTCCGAAAGTGTATGCTATGAATACATTTTTTGCTGTACGTCTATTGCAAGCTGGACACGCTGGCGTAAAGCGATGGACCCGAAAAGTGGATATATTTGCGCATGATGTCATTCCGGTGCCGGTTCATGTTAGCAATGTCCATTGGTGTATGGCTATAATTCACCTGAAAAATCGCACCATAAGGTACTATGACTCCATGGGACAGCCAAATATGCGTATCCTCGATGCTCTTGAGCAATATTTGAAGAGTGAATCGATGGATAAAAAGCAGAGGCCCTTTGATATGTCTGGATGGGAAAAGGAGTGTATGGCTGATGCTCCAAGGCAGATGAATGGAAGTGATTGTGGAGTATTTAGCTGTATGTTTGCGGAGTATATTACACGAAATTGTGAGATCAGCTTTTCACAGAGTGACATGCCCTATTTCAGGCAGAAAATGATTGTGGAAATTGCCACTGGGAAATTACTGCTGTGAAATCATGAATTCTAATTTAATAAAACATCTTTTTATTTCATTCATATATCATAATAATAAATTCATTCATATTATCTCTTGTGTATTAATTCTGTAAAAAGAAAATAACTCTCGAATCGCCCGAATATTGTGTGGGCTTCTTGTTTAATTTGTTTAAGGAAGAAATTCGAAAGGGATTTTTAACAGATTATTCTAAAAGTAAAAGAAAAATATTTAGTAACATTATTCTTGTGAGAAAATCATTCGATACTTTTTTTTTGTACATATACAATAAGAGTTTAATAGAAAAATTCTTTCTTCATTGCGTATTTTTATTGAACTTATCTATTAAAAGAACTCAAAAATTTCAGCAATTAGGTGTTCGATGCATGAAGTTATAGAATAGCAATTGTTTTGAATTTTAAATCTAAAGCCCAGAGATTGAAATTACAGGGAGCTAAGATTTTTTTCCTCTAACACAACAACCTTTTACAGAAAAATTAAAAAAAAAATATAGTTGTTTGCTTTTAAAAATGGCAAATTTATACAGTAATTTGGCATGACTTTCTTTGGCAATACTCATTGTGTTTTCTCTTTTTTCACTAATATTTTGCAAAAAATGATATTTTATTTGCTGAATAATCCCCCTAATAAGATTTTTTTTGGAGATTGCGTTATTTTTTGGGATATTATTAACTATAATTTAAAATTGATAGATTTTCTATTATGCGAATCATAGAAGTTACACTCAAAAAATAAACCGCGCTTCTTTTAGAATCATTCAAATTTTGTGTCAATATTTGGAATTGTATTTAATTTTCTATGTAAAAGATGTTCTTTGATTAACTCTACGGAGGATTTCTAACAATATCTGTTTCTCTTTATAAAACATTTTTAATATTTTTTCTCTATAAATTGAAAGTAATTTAATTAACAAATGGCGTGATTAATTTTCGTTAAATCTAACTTTAACTTAGCTTAGAGATAGATCTAACACTTATGGCCTCTACAGACAATTAGAGGCCACAGAGGCCATGTCATTAGACAGACAATTAGAGGACTTCAGTAGAGGTCATTTGTTGCCACTTTATGATATTAATAGGAAAAACCACATAAACATTCGCTACTTTCATTGCTCATTTAAAAAAAAAATTATAACATAACAATATTGGGACTCTTCATGAATTTTTATCGTAATTCTATGCAAATTATTAAGAAATCAAAATAAGTATTGCCTTAGTAAAGAAATCCCTATAGTTTTTATTTATTTTCAATTTAAAAAATTGTCACATTTTCTTGGAAGTTCGGAGATTTTTCTATATTTTTTAAGGGTTTGCTCACTATCATTACATTATTATTATTTTAAAATTCCTATGCAAACTTTAAGTTTAATGTGGTAATTAGAAAGTCAAGTCTAAATTACGAAGTGCTTCTTATGCTTAGGCATTATTTTATGTCTTTTTTTTAAATTATTTGTTAATTTTATTAACTTGTCTTCATTTTTTTGTATTTACTATTCTTATGCTTCTTATGTTATGCATTCTACTCGTACTACATTTTTCATTGTTTAGTTAGTTTAGTTCCTCAACTTTTGGAGCTTTTTTCTTGTTGGTGAAATTTTTGGATATACATCCAAGCACGTGTTTCTGTGGATGGTATTGGAGTATTATCAACTTTTAACAACAATGAGAGAGGGAAAGTTTTTGTTCTGTATTACTTCCATTTTTGGGTAAGAAAAATTCATTTTTCCTTGTCCCCTAAAATTGTAATAATCCTCCGGAGAGATAGAGTGAGAAAGAGATGAAAAAACTTCGCCACGACTAATGAGCGGAAAACTTTTTTCAACTGTGTTTTGCTGGTCATAAAGTTTCCACGTTTTTATTTTATTTTATCATGTTACATCATTTCGTGTTTTATTTCATTCCCCAATCTCAAAGATGAGGGTGGACAAAGAAACCAATTGGCTGAAGAGATTATGAGGAGCAATGCTTGGAGTGTGAAAAAAAATTGTGTTATATCAGACTTGAAAATCTGCTGGTTGAGATTTCTAACTCATTCCATTCCGGATATTCCTTAGAATTGTGTCCCTCCCCTCACATCCCGCCAAATGGAGGGCTTTAATCCATATAGGGGCCCGGGCGGGAAGTTGAAGACAAAAAAAAAACCAAGGAGAAGTGAAAGGAGTGCGCAAACTGTGTGTGATTTTGCGGAAATGTTGTTTTGACTATTTTATTAACAAAAAACAACGCCTATCTGCTAAACAAAAGGCAAGAAGAGAAAAGTTTTTACATAAAATACTTCCTCCCTGACTTCTCTGTGCTCATCCACTAGGATTTTTTCTTTTTTTTTGCAACACCCTTACTTTTTTTCCATCTAGTACTCTTTCACTTGTCACGAAAGAGGATCAGGGAGTATTTATTCTAATAAGAGGGTTTGCTGCTTACGTTCCATTGAAATACTTTGGAAGAAAGTTATTCGTCTAAATACAATTAATCATACTGTTATAATATTTCATCTGAATATCCCTAAGTTAGAGACTTTTAAAACTTATTAAAATTTTGAGTAGCTGTTTGTGAAGTAGCATATCTCCTAAATACATTGTTTTGTAAATAGAGATTTTACATCATTAGTGGACATAAAAAATTAACTTCAATTGCAAATTTCTATTTCACTATCAGTTTTGCTTTTAAATTTTCTATTAAATAGCTAATTAACAAAAAAAGATAACTCTCAAACTTTTCTCAGCTCATCATATTTATAAATACGATTTTGAAATTAATTTCTTATTTTTTTTTATAAAATGTGCCAGAACATTCGCTAAGAGAATTGTTTGTTTTTTTTCTATTAATGGGGATATGGGAAAATGAGGTGGCATTATATTTTTAATATTTTGTTTGGCCACCACCATTGACTTCTTCTGCATTCTTCTCCTATTAATTACATAAATTAATAATTTCTTATAACATTTTTTGGCAAATTGTCGCTATTGTTTTTCTTTTTATTATATAGAAATTTTGCGGTCACTAAAATAACAAGCGGGTAGAACATGAAATAAATAGATTGCAGAGAAATTGACAAACTTTATTGAATTTTCCTACAATTATGGTATATTCATATTTCTCCGCTTCGCTACTTATCATGTGTCTTCCGCCTTTTTCAACCTCCAACTTCTACCTTATTTTTTCTTTCTTTTTACATTCAGTTAGGCGAGGTGTGACTACAATTTGCGAGCTCACATACGCCATCCTTAACCGAGGATTTTCTTTAAATATGACACCGAGTCTGGTTTTGTAAGAGATCGCCGGCGATTTGGTCGATAGGGCTGGTAGTTTTCGATATTTGAAAAACTGTTTTCGTAGTCGAGTCGTCTTTGGGCCAGAAGGTAGTTGCTGTTCGATGGAGAGATTGTCGTCTCTACTGACTCTGTTGTTGAAGTCACTTTCTTGCTCTGTGAGATGTTGGCATTCGCGCTCTCCGTGTTCCCACGGACACTTTCACCACTCACAGTGGAGCCAGATGGTGCCAGTGATTGCCTCGTCGCCGGAGATGATGGGGTGACTTCCTGAATTAATTCAGACTTGTCGGTGATTGCGCCATTGTGCACAGGCGGGGACACCGTGGGTAAAGAAGATGGTAAATCACCTGTAAAGGAAGAAAAAGGAAGACATACTGTTCAAAGTTCCAGTATTTCGCACACTCAATCAACAAAGGATTTAGTATGTTATTACCAGGATTTTCCTGCAATTACAAAGAGTTTTAAATAATGTTTCTGAACGCTATTATAGAAGAAACTGGTGGGTGAGATTGAATTTTTGGGAAAGAGTAGAGAATTAATGACTTTAGGCATTTTTAGGAGCCCAACAGAAGTTAAGATATTTTTTATATCTTGGCATGTGTGTTTTTTTTTTGAAAAAAAATCTAAGTCTATCATCATTATGATGACAAACAAATTTTTAACGGTTACAGTTAAAAATTACGGTTATCTCTTACTATTATAGTTAAACTAATAGGGCGCCTTAGAACACTACAAAATTATTCAATTAAATGAAAATATTAAAATACTTAATAGTATATGGGACAAAATGTAATAAGCCGAAACAATTTGAAAATTTCAGAATTTCTGCCATATACCTTCATGAACTTTCTTCAACATTTAAAGTTTAGAGGGACCCGAATAAGAAACACGGAAGAATACATGTCAGTTCCTTTTTTAAAGAAGGATTGAAACAACTGTGTTGGTTACTTGCACTCGCTGAACTTTCTCCGGTTGACCAAAAATAATAAAAAGCACATTTCTCTTAAAAATAAAAAAAAAGTGCTACAAAGTTGTGGAGGAATATATGAAAATATGATCAATTGAAAATTTCTTACATTTAGGGGGGCAGTTGAATACTATTGAATTGGGGTACCTTTAAAATTGGCCTTTTTTCTTCTGCATTTAAAACGAATTGAGATTTATCATAATGTAATTGGGCTTTCCAATTGGTTTGTAGAGCTAAATTATATTACAGTAAGGTGCAGTTCCATATAAAAAGGGACAGATAATCCTAACCGGCTTATGTAGGTGAGATTCTTAATGTGAGCTATCTCGAAATGTACGTAAATTCGATTTAGAGCTGAAGTTGGGGGACGCCATTCAGTTTTTTTTTTAAAATCAAATACGTGAAATTATACAAATTTTACATTTAAACCAAAATATCAAAGATTTGGGTGAAGTGACAGAAAAGTGATATATGGGAGAAATGTAGACCAGAATGTTTTCTATAATTTTGCTGTATAACTTGATCTCATCGATTAATCAGAAGCCGAGATAATCGACATTGTTTGTTTCTGAACTCGTTTTTTAGACCAGAGCGCCCCAAGTGTTCATTTGATGAACTTCAACTATATGAAAGAATTGTTGTGTTTTGTGAGACTTTCCATTTAAAACCCTATTTTAAGTGTCTTGGTTGAGTAGAAACAGTCAAATTAGCACCTGAGTGCTTTCAAAGCGTTATTATGGGAAAAGTCTATTTTTTCACACTTAAACGGCAAAATCGGACAGACGGCGTAGTCTCAGCGGAAAATTATGTCTGGACAAAATGTAGACATAAATGTCCTCTACAATTATGTCGAAGTAATAATCAAAATCGCTCCAGCGACAGTCGAGATAATTGAGGTTATGTGATATTGAAATTGGTTTTTCGACTGTGGCGCCCCTGGTCTTGGTTCCACTAAGTTCAAGTGTTCTAGAAAGTTGTAGCATTTGGTGAGATCTTTCGTTTAAGCCCTCACTCATTAAAATCGGTCACATAGAACTGGAGATATGATTTTTTGAATTTCGTGAACTTTGACCTCTCATATCTCCGGTTCTATTATAAACACAGCGCACTTACGCACCATTTTGGAAACGCCCTGGACTGGACTATAATACTCTAATATTTGATTAACTTGTACAAAGGATTTTTTGAGAAAAATGAGTTTGAATTTTAGATAGAGATAGAATTTGGTAGAGGCCGGTCAATATTCGAACTTTGACCCCTTATAGCTCGGGTCAGGGGTTATGGATCGACTTATGTATTTTTTATTTGATGGGTACAATCAGCGGCTACAACATTTCACCCCGATTCACAAAGGAATTTTTGAGTTATTTAACTTAGAAACTTGAAAAATCTTCTTTTTAATAAGAGCGCACCTAGTGGTGGTTTTATGAACTTGCGATGTTAGAAGGAGAAGTGGTATTTCACGAGAACTTTCCAAAACGACCTCACTTTTTAAATTTGGACAAATATAACCGGAGTTATAGTCATTTTAAGAAATTATTTTTCGACCCTTATAGCTCGGGTCACGGGGGGTCGGGGGTCCTTAAGTTTGGTATTGATCGAAAGCTCTAAGGCGCAGCTATAACATACTAAAATTTGAGACCGATCGATGCCATAAGAGAAAACAAAAAAACGATGCCATATGAGAAAACAAAAAAGGGGGGTATTCAAAATGGGGGAAGGGGGGTGGGGGTGGGGGTGGGGGGTCAATACACCAAGTTGCAATTTTCATACGATATATAACCTTTGCCGAAAACCGTAAGTCGATATCTTTTTTTAGTTTAGGAGCTATTAAGCTCCAAAGAGCGGCCGGTCGGCCGGGAACGTAACTTAGCCCCCCATATATTCGTGATCAGGAAGTGGCGAAACACATTTTGGCCAAGTTTGAGCGCGATCGGAGGACATGAAATTTTGTTAGGATTATTCTTAATAATCTCACCTAATAGGAGAAAAATGCACAATTTTAAAGCTGGCCCAAGTCAAAGGTGCCCCACTTCCGACTTTGAGATTTTTGGGAATGTTCACTTACAGAAAATATGTTAAAACGCACATATCCTTTTTACTGTTCGGTAAAAATTATAAAGAGATGAATTTCCAATAAAAAATGGACTCATTACAATTTTCTTGGATCTGGTGACGAACACTGGAAAAATAAAACACCCGATTTGTTATATTTTTCCTCCACTAGGTTAAAATGAGGTAATTCGGAACCATTTACAATTTGGAACATTTGGGATTTTCTCATTGTTTCAGATGAGCAAAAATGAGAAAAAACAAAGACCGCGAAATAGAAGAAAAATGGGTTAAGAAGAAAAGGAACAGCTTCTATTCCTTTTGAATCTCCAAAACAGTGAGAAAATCTCAAATGTCCCAAATTATAAATGGTTCCAAATTACCTAATTTTACCCTATCTCCATAAATGGGTGGTAAAGGATTTGGGTTTTGCTCGAATTCGCGACTTAAATGCAAGGATTCAAGGAAAAAACATTTGGGAAAAATCATACTTGTTAATGTAGACCCCGTGTTGTTAGTCTCTGTTTCACTTTCTTTAGCAAGACTCTCTTCAGCAGTAACTTGTTTTATTGGATTCCCATCTGAGGAGTTTGAAGTACTATTAGGAGATTCAGTCACCACTTCAAAATGTGATCTCGTGGATGACGCAGTAAACTTAGCTTTTACAAGTAACATGGGTGGAATAAAATGATCATCAGCTGTTAATTGCGTCGATTCCTCTTTTCGATGTGGTGGTTTAATGAAACCACTGGCTTGTTTAGAGGAGTCTGATGAGATATGCAATGGATGTATGATATTTTTCCCGGTACCCTCATCTGTGGAAATCGCATGACCTGCCGCAACTACGGAAACCATGTCATTTGTGACGGAAGCCGTGGCTAAGGGTTCATGTTCAGTGGAAATTTCATTTTCGTTGTTGTCTGTAGTATTTCTTTCGGGGTCCTGGGATGTGAACATTATGGTTGTTGATAGTATAATACTAGCCTCACTGGGTAACTCTGTTGAGGGGACAATTATTGAAGAAGCTGTTATCTTTGAAGAGTCTGACGTTGTCATAAGACTTTTATCATCAAAATTTGGAATATCTTTGAGCTTTAGGTCCTGTTGAAGCATTTTCTTGACATGTGGTAGGACTTCTGGAGTAGTTACATCGACAGGAGGCTGATCACCCATCATTACATCATCCAAGGGATGCCGTCCACGTATTTTCTTCCCACTGTAAGGTTTCTTGTCCTTGGGCAAACCCTTCTTAGATCCTGAGGTTTTGGTCATCTCGTCAGTAAAAAGTGTTTGTTGTTCATCGATTGGTTGATCGCCAACCATTAAATCTTCCAAAGTGATCTTCACGATATTATTGTCATTTCCTATCCCAGTATCAGCCCTGCTTATCGCTACCTCTATATTATTGTCCTCATTGTTATCTGACTGTACGTTTTCCACCTCCTTGGCCAATGTCAAATCGTGATTAATCGACTTTGCTGCTGAGGTATTATCTTCCGGCATAATTAGATTATTCACGGACATTTCCACAGCATTCTCATCCGTACATATTAATTGCTTGAGTATTGTATCCCTATCCTGTAAATTACAATAAAATGTCACGAATTGATATAGCTTGGTTATTATAATAATGTGGTGCCATTATGATTTCATGTCAATAAAATTAATTCCATTTACAACTATAGCCTAATTGATTTTTTAAATATTCCTTTGACATTTGAAAAAAAAACGAAACATATAGGTCTTAACTTCAAGTATATTAAAATTCTGTTTTTTTAAAGTAATATAGCAAAATATCTATAATATAAAATGTACACATTATTCCACATAAAATCTTAATGATTTGAAAAATCAACAAGATGGGGATGTGGAATTCGCGTGTAGAAGTAAAGCTAAACACCTTATGGTGACCCAGTGGAATGGCGATATGGTTATTGTGTGAGGTAAAGTAATTAACGGTCCCTCACCTGCTTCCCCTTGCACGTCATATGACGCCCTCCTTCGTCACCACAGTCCCGGGATAATTGGACCATGCCGCTGTCGGACATGTACTGAATTGTGAGCGATGGCATTGCCGTGATTGCGCAATCGGATGCCCAGCTCGGTACTACAAAAATGCATTTTGAATATAATTAGCTTTTATTAAAAATTATTATTTCAGAATACAAAATGTTAAAAGTTGCTTTCGCAAGATTTTGTTAAACAAGTAAAATTCTTTTGTATTTTACGAAATATTTATAATTCCACATCTTTTCATGTTTATCTGTTAAAAGACTAACATATTCACTTTGAAGATATACAATGACGGACAAAATTGCACCAATGTTTCATAGTTCACTATAAAGCATTTAATATCTCAAGATCTAATTCTAATTTACATTTTGAATTAAACTTTTTTCTGATGATAAAATAGATGATAAAAGATGATAATAGAGAGCTCTATTATAAAGCTACAAATTGTGCCTTATTAAGATTTTTTTAGAAAAAGGACTATTTTTTTTTATAGAGCCTTTTACGGAAAGGATGCACTGGTACAATTTTGTCACTTGTACCTAAACACAACTTTTTGTTCTAAAATATTATTTTATGAACTATTTATGTAAATAGGAATTCAATATAATGACTTCCGGCTGTTATTAACGTTATTAATGTATTTTACATGATCACTTCCGGGATTTTTTCACTTATAACCTAAGTAATGGTATATTTGAGTAAAATACGCTCTCATATGTAAAAGTGTATTAACAACGGATTTTGGTCCAACGAAATGGCTGCAAAACATGACGTAGGTCGTATCACAGAGACCAGACTACGTATCTAGGTGCAATCCAGCTGTACGATTATCAAATCCGGACTCCAATCAAATTGCTGTATTTCGGTACCTGCTGTATTTCGGTACCATTTATTGCTGTATTTCGGTCAAAAGTTCGCTTTTAGCGAGGTCTATTGGCTAGCCTTTAAAACTAATCAAAATCGATATGCTGAGCAACATCCTAAGCAATCCTAAGCAGGATGGGTATGGGACGGGTGGGGGGGGAAATGAGGGCCATGTTGACGATCCTTGAGTCGACCTCTGGGGGGTCCCTCTTTGAACCCAAGTCTCTATCTCTAACTCTGTGTTTGGCCTCTAGAGCTGGCGACAGCCGGACAAACAGCGTGACGATATTTCTCTGAAATCGTCTGAAACGCGAAGATTTGTTTAGAAAAATCAGGGGCCCATCAAGCCTAATAAAAAGTGAAGCTGTTTTTCAATTTTCTTTGTAAAAATTTTTCATATATTGAATCGCGACTTAGACAAATTTCCTCGTAGTTCTTGTATTACTTCGGCGAGCATTATGAAATATGTATTTTTAGATAGCTTTTAATGCACGATTTCGAAATATATCAGACTGATAAGTCAATTCTCTTTAGGAAAAAACTTGCCAATAGTCTTCAGTGCCTCTATGCAAAAACGTATGGAAAAATGGAATGTCGAGAGGCCCCTGAGAAAAGTGGTCTCCGGGGGTGGAAGGTGGAGATTTTGGGGGTGAAAAACTCGAGGTATTATATATTATTTGAGGTATTATCCGTGGAGTTCGAGCATTAAGAAATTAATTGTTCGCAGCTTAAGTTGTCCGAAGATAGCGCGCTTTCCCCTAACTGAATTTAAATATAATAGTGACACTTTAAAAATAAGAACGGAAAAATAAATATTTTAAAAGCGAAAATTGTGTTAAGTGACAATATTTTAAGCTTGCTCCAACATCATACGTCACTTGTAAAAAGTTCCACTTGATATATTAATTATATGAAAAACTATAATTAATTGTTCGAAGACTTAAAACACTAACTGAGATATTATTAGTGCCATTAAATAGCAGATGTGGATAAATAGATGATATAAAACGGAAATAGTAAATAGATGATGGTATATATTTTATGACATTATATTATATATTATATATATATATGGCGGATATTTAAAATCTTTGATATAATTGTCTTTAGCAAATTTTCAGACTCTTAAATATGTTTATAAAGATTTATCTTCGTCTCAATAGTAAAATGTAAAATGTTGAGCTTTCAATCGGCAACTTAAAAATTAAAGATTATTTTGCATATAATGCATTAGAGGATTAAAGATATTCAATTTTATGAGCGAACACAGACTGAAAATTTTTCTTATAAAAATATCAAGTAAATAAATTACAAATGTATTTGGAAGCAAGATTTTACTTTGTTTCTATGTCATAAACACTGGTCCTTTATAGTCAAAGCAATATGCTTTTTTGCCCTCCCGTGCAGTGTTTTGATTAGAAGGAGGAGGGGGGTATGAGTGTAGTGAGTAATTAAATTAAATCACAATTTTGAACATTTTAAAATTAGCCGACAATTTAATAATGACTTCTAAATTCAAAATAATCTCATTTATATCGTTTTACCATATAATATATTTATGAAAAAAGTTTAGAAAAATATTGACCAAGTTCTATAGGAGCTTCGACTATATACTATTCGACTATATATACGACTAAAGCTTCGGACAATTCATTTTTTTTTGTTCCTTATGGATTTCACCCACAGCTCTTTTATGAAAACTTGAAGCATTGGACTAGCAATTGAAATAATATAATGGACCGAATGAACCAAATACATTTAAAACACATTGAGAAAAATGAATTGTTCGAAGCATATAACGTCTGAAGATTACGCGTTTTCCCCTACACTGGATACTAATATTCTTTTCTGTACAAATTAAATTTTCATCAAGCTTTATTTAGCTTTATCAAGCTTTTGTTAATTTTTCTCTTCAGGAATATTTCAATTTCAATTGAATGTTTCGTTGGCAAAATGTGTAGGAAGGTTCAAACTGACGAAATGTAGAGTTCTTTATTAATCTATTTATGATCACATAACTTCAAATATATTAATGTACAGCATAGAAGGTGTATGTTTCGTAGATTCCTTCAAAGAGCTAGATGGACTTTTATAGGTAATTTTGACCAGATGAAAACATACCGCTTAGTTCGCACAAAAATGCTGCAGTCTCCGGCCCACCACACCGCAGAGCATGCCATCGAAAGTCTCGAAGTGGATCAATAACAGCACATAATGGTGAGTCTATTGCAGGCAAAGATTCCGCCCAGTAGCCGGATGTTGGGACAAGGGGCTTTGCATTTCTGTAATAGAATTTATTGCATACGTTTGAAAATTGTTACAATTTCTCTACAAAGCAATATTTTTCAATACCAATTTTCCAAAGGCTTCAAATGGAATGAATTTTGAGGAAATTGAATATTTCAATATCAATTTTCAAAGATACCAATCTTAATGCTGAATCACAATATTTCATTATTATGGAAATATTGAATTGTAAATACAATTTTAATATCGTTTGAGATGTCAATACAATTATTTTATTTTCTAGAGTGGAATACTGATTTATTTAATCACAATTTATTATGTTAATATACTTAACAAAGGATTAAAAAAGAGTTAGAGCATTGGATTAAACCTTGTACGATTCTTGATCTATAGACTTTATATTAAACTAGGAATATTTATCTCGAATATTTTTTTCTAAGTTTCATGAAATTAAATAAAGTGATGATGTATGTTTTTTGAACTTACGAGTCCTCTACAGTTGTAAAATAACTTATGATCAATGACAGAAGTTATTTAGATATTATTGTTTTTTTTTTGTCCACCGAAAAGTAAGTTTCTTTATTGCCCGAACTCAAAGAGAGAGAAGTAATATAATGACCAGCATACAATAACTTTTATTAGTAAACATGCTTTCAAAATTTTCCATGAGAATGAGCGAGATGATTAGATCTGGATCTCACTCACTTTCACTGAAATGTCAAAAACATGTTTACTAAACAAAAATTATTGTGCGTTGGACACAATCCGCTTTTTTTCCAACTTGTTACCGGTCTGGGGTTTAGATGGTAAAAGATATCAACTTCCAGTCTTTGATAACCCTCCCCCCCCCAAAAGTGAACATTATCTCGGACGGTCTTTTTCCTTATTCCCCTAACTCCCAGCCATCTGCTCCAAAACCATGTTTTTGTCCGTTTTTTCGCTTTTTTTCTCAAAATTGGCCCAAGCTTTTTCAATAATTGTCGGATATATGTTTTAGAGATAATCCAGATGAACATTTCGTCTAACCACCTTTTGGCCTTTACACACTAGAGAAATTTATATTCGTATTGAAGAGTTTTTCCTTCACAAGCGCAGGGAATTTGCTTCAATAAGGACATAAATTTCTCTAGTGTGTAGAGACCATATGACCGGAAGATTTTTAATCTTTTTCGTAACATTGTAAATTTAAAATAAATATTGTATAAAATTTATACATCCTATGGATGATTGGCATATACAACCTGTGATGGAGTTTTCCACCGTTTTCACTCCCGAGGTTGGTCATCAACGCTAAGACGGCGGTGGCCGCTAATAATTACAATGTACTTGTGTTGTTCCTTATAAGCATTGCTGATGAATAAATATCTATCTATCTATCTATCTATTTCACATTTTGAATTATTGAAAGTCAAAGGTCAATCAATTTGGAGAGCAAAATTTTTTAACCGATTTAGTTGAATTTGGATTTTTTGGTAAGATCTTGACATTTCTTATGTAGCTATAAATCCATAAATCTATAAATCAATTCCAATCGGTAATGAAGTGGTCCGGTAATCGTAAATGACTTATTTTTCTCGAGTTTTCCTGTTCCTTTAAAATGTTTCTCTGAATATTTCTTTTTCTAAAAAGGTGTCCGAAAATCAGATTTCAACAGCCGAATCTTAGAAATTTTCTAATGAAATTTTGAGAAAATTAAATGTTGTTCTTTTATTGTGTAAAAATTTGAATTAAATACTTTTTTACTACGCTGAAATAAAAATTTCTAAAAAATAATTTATATTTTCAGTCTTTGTGACCTTAAGGTGACGTGAAGTGAGGCACTTGCATGAAATGGTATCACAACTACATTTTATTTTTGGAACATCAAATAGAACTTTAGGGGTTCTGGGTATAAAATTTTAATTAGTAGAAAGTACTCCTTTAGTTTTTTAAGTGTTAAAATGTTTGTAGGAAAGAGAAAAAAATTATAGGTAATAAATAGAACGCATTCGTCGCGAAAGAACAAAGATCATCCTCTACATTTTTTATTTAATGAAATAATTGTTACACAATAATTGATGTGAAATCATCATCCAGAAATAACAATGACATGTTCATGTTCATATAAGAATTCAGGATAAGAATAACTATCGCGAGTGCTATTCTATGCTTCTAAAGAATATTAGCAAAATTTATTAGCAATTGTACGTAATGTGAAGATAAATAATCCTTCTAAAATAAATTAATTTTCAAATAGGGCTTGACTGACAAGTAGTGTTCATAGAGATTTGGATTTTCGAAATCCAGGAGTATGGAGCAGTTCCAGGCAGCTGGAATTTTTTGAATACTTGTTTGGTAAAAGTTCATAAACTGTATTCAAACTTACAAAGTTCAATTAGTTTCTCTTGGGTATTCGCTATTTGAAAATATATACTGCACTTTTCTTTTATTAATTTATTATTCCAAATTATTATATTTTAGAAAGTTGTGAATTAGTGAAATTGCCCTGTTCCCCCTTATTAATTTTTCATGTCTTTAATTCAAAGGTTTTAAAAGGACGTGTGAAAAAGTGTATTTTTTAAAAACAAATATTATAACCCTGTTAAAATAATTTAAAGGTCTCTCGACGTGTTTATACGAATGTGTATATGTATATTATATATAAAATAGACAAGTGAGGCAGAATGTGGTGAATGGAGTAAAATGAAAAGGGAAGTAAATAGGATGATTATAAAATATGTAATACACGAAATGTGTGTAAACAATTAAGTCAACCAAATCCGAACTGTCAGATCTCAACGTATCTCCCTTCAGAAAGATTAACTAAATTATAGCATGAATGTGCGGAGCTTGAGATGAATCCAAAGGGAATGAATTTTGCGATATGATATGCTGCTTTATGATTATTACGAGAAATGGAGAGAGATTATGTCACGAAGATGGCGCAAAATTGCCCAGATCCACTTTAATTTGTAATATTTTCACCATTTCTTCAAATTTTACATTAAATTTTATATTTTCGTCCTTGGTCTCAATTTCCGATTTGCATACTTTTCACTTATCCCATATAGATATTATTTACTTTTTCTATGTACATACATGATGGTAGTCGAATTTTATGTTACACCATTTTCATGTTTTTCGATTCACATATGTATATAGCTTTCTTCAATTTTGACCAAGTGTATGATGCAGTTAACCGAGTTAACCTCTTTCGTGCTCTGAACTTGGAAATATTTCTTGGAGAATAGAAAATTCTCCCAGATAATAAATAGAGCCAAATCTTACTACAAACATATGATATTACACAAATACTCCATTCCTAAACACACGTTAGATTCTCAGGGATATAGCACAGTGGTAGATTTGCATCTGGTTCACCATCGGAGTCGTGGGATTGAAATTCAGAAAATCACATATCTTTGCATTTGCCACAGCCGTTTTAGGGTCGAAATGGTTACAATTGTGCTTTCCACAATTCACTGGAGGCCATCGTTTTCCAACCAGTAAGACATGCTGAATGGATTTGAGGACCAGTTGGTGCAACTTATATGTAGTATGGAAGCGTAGCCTAATTCACTTTGAGCTACACTAAATATGAATGTTTCTACCGTAGATGCTGAATGGTTGAGTGAATTGCCCGCCCAGAGCATATCTGAGAAATAGTAAAAAGATATATTTTTTCTCCACAAAGACGATAGACAAGTGAAAAAAATCTTACAGAATATAAATTGAAAATTATGCATTTTGCCACAATTTCTACATTTTCATATATATTCTTTTTTCATTTCCTGTCGAAAGATGTACACACAGAATTATAGATATTATATGAAAACTAGTAACAATCCTAGATATGCTCATTTTAAGTAAGATTCTTAATATGCATACAGCAATTTAGAATAAAGTTTGTGAAATATAAATTGCAAATTTTGCATTAACACTAAAACATCTGGGATTTGGATATTTTTACAGAAAGTAAATATGATGTGTAGATAAATTTTAAACCTAAACCATGTTGTCTTCTATAATTTGCAAAAAATCTTGATCTGCTCAGTTTCTCAGAAACTCAGATAATTGAGGTTATTTATTTTTTAATTCAGTTTATTCGAATGCTCTAGAAAGTTGTATTATTTTGCAAAACTTTTCATTTGTCCTATTGATTTGTCCGATCAATTGGGAACACAGGTATACAGGGACTGTGTTGAAATTAGTAAAATTTCATCTGCATATTTTCAATTCAATTCAATATATTGATGAAAATAGGATAATCTGTCCCCTATACAATTGTTATAAATATATAAAGAGTTAAGAGAGAGATGAAGATAAAAAGGAAAGCTATCATGTGGGGCACAAAGAGCCGCGGCAGCCACAAATCTAAGGATAAGTTCCCTCTTCTGCTTGCGAGACAAGTTATTCCAAGGCACAAACAAGCAACAAATAGGGAGTCGCGGAGAATGAGACAACCTGAACTGGGCAGACGGTTATACGAAGTCCTACTGGATGATCCAGTTACCACAAGCTCTGCGAGATATCATGGCATACCAACACATAGTAACCGTCAGATAAAGTCTACAGCACGAGTCTCCGTAGGTAAGGAAAAAGTGGAAGACCAAGGACTGAATCCATTCTCAAGGAAAAAATATGATCAAACTTGCAGAATCGGAAGACATCGAGACATACCGTACACAAGAGTTAAATTCTCTATTCAGTCGGGCCTGTGTTTCACCGATAGCATTGAAAAATAGTTCTGCCGGGCACGTGAAAAAGCTCTAACTTAATAGAAGCTTTGTACCGTAGGGCATGAACAACTGAAGGCGTCGTAAAGTGCGCAAAAGTGAAGAAAACTTTCCTGTAAATCTCAGCCGCATGATCAGACCAAGTCAGAATTTCATTGAAAATGATGCCCATGTTCTTGGCCCTATACAAGTGAAAGGAATCAACCTATTTTAGAGATAAACGGGGTGATGGTAAGGATTCTGGTGAACACCTGGTGTGAATGATTAAGGATTGAGATTTCGTAGGATTAAGAATAGGGCCGTTGCAGTCAGCCCATTGAACAATTCTTGAGAGATCATCTTTGAATGCCTCAAATGTGTAAAATGAATGGGACAAGTCCCCAGAGCAGTATACCTTAAGGTCGTCTGCGTATACAAATGATAACCGCAATAGCGGAGAACTTGCGGAAGATCATTAATAAAAAGTGAAAATAAAATAGGTCCTAGAATAGAGCCTTGAGGCACGGTTTGAGAAATACCAAGCGGATCAGATTCTTGTCCGCCAGACCTGACAGTTCATTTACATATATCTCCGTCTACATCTTCGTCTTTAGAGAGCCGGACGCATGGTCGGGAAAATTCATACATATATGTGTGTGTATATATACAATATTCGCAATCCGGAAATGGAGAAACTCGATATGGCAAAGTTTGAGCGAGATCAGAAAACATGAAATTTGGTGAAGTTAAATTTAGTGAGGTAATATAAAATTGTTAAGAATTTCACCTAAGTTTCCGAGATTCAAAATACTGTTCATGAAATTTGTGATTCAATTTCGCGAGATTCACTTAATTAAGAATTATTGTTTCCAGTATTCAGTATTCCATAAGGGTTTTTTAGACTTTAGATATTATTTTCCAGATTTTGTGGTTCGCTTTTTTATTTAAAATAAATAGCAAGAAAATGAGCTGTGAAAAATCAAATTTGGTCAGTACAATATTCAATGTTTGTGAGTAAACAACTTTGATCTTTCCAAAAAAAAAGGTCCTATAATTAATATTTAAGCTGGTTAAATTGATTTATTTTTATTTTCCCTTTCACAAAACTTTCATGATAATTTCTCTGCTTTCAAAGTTTTAAATTGAATTCGGCTTAAATATGACATATTGTTAACCAAGTTTATTTTGTTTACTACTTATTTGGGATGTGAAAAAATAAATTATTTTTCTACAATTTAATTAAGCTGAAATCTATGAAAAAAAGTTGAAATGGCATGTCACATACGAACACGATCCCACTCAATTCGTATGGGATATTCTAAAATGCTATACGAAGAGCTTTGCAATTTTATAATAAAGACTCAATACATGTTGATGGTGGAATTCTAATTGAATGTTGGTGCTTTTGCCTGAGTGTAAGCCATAAACGCCCTCAAGAACACTCGTATTAAATTCGATTCGCGGAATTGGAATTAACAAGCGAATAAGGAGTGATTTCAATTAATATCACTAATTCGTTTCTTCATTAAAATCCAATCGATAACTGCACCGTTGAATTTTAATTGTTGTTTATAAGTATTTTTCTATCTCTGAATAAACTAAACTACAGCAATTTATATTCATATATAAATTAATTAGGGAAAATTCGGTCACTTTGGGTTGTAAAACGATAAAAAGACACAGATTGACCTTACTGTTTTTCACTCCTTTACTTTCCTTTACAACGTTTCGGAGGCTTGTTTCCTCCTTCCTCAGGTCTACAAAACATTTAACAATTACGGATCTTAAATGATTCTTACAAAATTAATTCTTACATGGAAATTATTGGGGGGAAAATTGTTTGGCGGGAATCCTCTTACAGTGGGTACTGGGACTTTCACATTGGACATTGACATGTACACGGTCCAACACGAACTGATCAGCTGGTGGATATTAGAGTTCATCAACCTCATCACAGCTGTAGAAACTCTCCTCTACTCTTCTGTTTGATGTCCTTTCCCTTTCTTTCACTCTTTGCAATAATGATGAATACACTGTACTTATCATGGTGTCAGTCCTCTTATTAACATTTCTCGATTTTGTTAGGTGTATATGTAGAGCTTCCAAAATCTCTAATTTCCTGTTTTGATTGCATCTATCCATGATCGTGATCATGGATCATTTAAGATCATTTAAGATCCGTAATTGTTAAATGTTTTGTAGACCTGAGGAAGGAGGAAACAAGCCTCCGAAACGTTGTAAAGGAAAGTAAAGGAGTGAAAAGCAGTAAGGTCAATCCGTGTCTTTTTATCGTTTCATATAAATTTGCTGTGAGGTGGAATCACTGATTTTTCTTCCCAAATTTTTCTATCCCAATTGGTACGATGCACGAAAAATATTATTTCTATTCATCCACTGCGACTTTATATCGACTCATTTCATAGGGAGTCGCATATAGTAAAATTTTGGACATTTAAGAAGACCACCAAAGGGACCAAAGGGTATGAGGTATTGATTTACTGGTCTTATGAAACCTACACCTCTGAAGTAGACATTTTTTCTCTAATTTTAATTCTCTCCTTCCTCTTTCCAAATGCATGTTTTTGATATTATATCGAAAACTATTATTCAACTATTATTTTTTCTTCATTTTTGGGTATGTTACGGAGTTAGCCCACACCAGCAATGAACTATATTGAGAGTATTGAGGTGTCCAATTGAAAAAGGCTTTAGCCGCTTTATCAATTGCATTTTTACTTTTGATTTGAGTTTTAATTTCCATGACAAAGAAACTAAACTATTTGACTAAGTTATAGGACATTTTGTATGTTACCATTATAGATGTTTCATCAATAGTTTAGGTTCATTTTATTGTCATCATGTGAAATGAAACCAGATCATCAACATTAGCACCGATTATGGGGATATTGTGCGTTTTGTGTCACCGACCATTACAATTTCCATTCACTCTTCGGCTAAATTTCTACATTGCTATGTAATATGACAAAGAGCATGAGATTTGTTGTTTCCAGGATGAGGTTTACGCTTTTTCGCTTCATCGTTTGAGATTTTGACCCATTCTCTCTCTTTTTCAATCCAGTGTTGAAATGGTGGGTGTATACATACAAGGGAATATAATTGAAAATCCAAAACGACATTGTGATAAATTGTACTAGTGGTTTGTGGCTTTCCTCTTGGGTATCCCCTGCTACATTTTAATTCTGAACCCACTTACCATTTACCCCAAATTATATAGACAGTTCTATTCTATGCTATTCTTTCTTAAATTAGCTAAATTTCAGGAGAGTCATTTAAAGTCATATAAGAACCACCAAATTTAATGTCAGAAACAACATACCTCCCGCTAAGAACTATAAATATGATTTAAAGTATAGTATAGAATAGAGCCATAGATATACAGTACAATATCAGTGGTCATGCAGAGACCGAAGACAGAGTCAAGAACTCAATATACTCAACAGACATCACTCTTTAATGTTTCAAAGCGGAGATAGGGGTAGAAAGTGCCTTCTGAATTCTCTGACATCAGTGACAAACCATCAACCTCCTATCTAAATATTTTATGATACACATATTGTCAGAAAGCATCTACTATTGACATTGAGAATGAGCCTGTTTCACTTTATAAAACTTTAAAGTGCCAAGTTCCACACAATTTTATGTATATAGAAGCTACAACTTTATTAAATTGTGTCTCATGATGGTTTAGATTTAGAATTTAGAAAGAAATTATAATATTCAAGTTTCCTACCTCGACATAGCACGACATAGCACAATTTAAAAAATTCTAAAGCAATTTCATACACATAACAGAATTTACTTGTAGTTTGATATTTAAGACACCACTACATAGGTAATTCAAATGTTGTCGGATAAGAATAGCCTAATTCAGGATCTGCTCTAAATAGGAATTATTCAAATTTTCAAATGAGAATACGGGATTTTTCTCTATAAGCACAGTATTAAATTTTTATTTATCATCTACGCCACAATATTATTATTTGATTCTTTGTGCTCCACATAAGTCGAGAATGAATGCATATTAGGGGAAGGTGGGGCTACTTTGAGCTGTGGGGCTACATTGTAATACGATTCTTTCGCATATTTCTAATAGAATCTGGGTTTTAACATGAAGTAATTTGGATAGACAAAATAATTGTGGATCTAAATAAAATAATTGTAAGGACCAGCTTCATTTATATATATATATTTATTTAATATGCACCAGACATACATGTCATTTTGTACATTATTCAATACCTTAAAACTAAAACTTTAAATAAAAAGCATTACCTATTATATTTCATTAATCAAATTAATCTTATCTAGGTATTCATAAAGTTTTTTCTCAAATTTAGCGCTAAGAATAATTTTTAAGTCACTAGTTTTCAAAATATTGTTTCTCTCACTTTCAAATTTTTTACATTTACTAAGAACATGCTCCACAGTTAATGTGGAATTGTCACAGTCACAAACAGGTGGTAGTTCTTTCTTCATTAGATATGAATGGGTTAATCTACTGTGCCCAATTCTAACTCTATTGAGAATTACTTCATGTTTTCTAGGCACATCATCACTATACTTATATCCATAAGGTACATCACAGATTCGTCTAAGTTTATTTGTTAAAGGAGTTTCCGTCCATCTAAAATTTCGTTGTTTTTTGAACTGATTACTGATGAACAAGGCCATATCCTGATAGGTACACAAATCTGTATCAACTTCATATTTTTCTGTAGACTCTTTTGCAGTCTTGTCTACCAATTCATTATTGTGGATCCCAATATGACTTGGAACCCACATAATTGAAATATTTGGATAATTATCGGTAATAATATCTCTGATTTGAGAGATAATACTACAGTTAGTAGAAGTGTGGCATATCGCATTAACTACTGATAGGCTATCTGTTAAAATCAATCTTCGTTCAAACTCATTCAACGGTATTGAACACGCTTCAAGAACTGCCAAAGCTTCTGCTGAGTATACTGAACACACTTCAGGTATTTTTTTACTAATAACTATACCATTTGGTCCAACTACACCATAACCTACACCAGTTTGCGTTTTCGATCCGTCAGTGTAGTACTCGGAATATCCTTCGTATTTAGCTCTTCTTTCTTGAAAAAGGGCTAGAAAAGCTACAGGATGCGTATCGTTCTTTTTGTGAGATGACAAACTTAGATCGATAATGGAATTCAAACTTTTCCAGGGTGGGTTTCTTGGGGTTTCAAATTGGATTATTTTTAAGTGTGGGGTATTAAATTCAGATGATAATCTTTTAGACATATTAATAAATGGTTCTGGATGTTTCATATCTGTTCTATATGAGGAATTATGACATTCATTTGACAAAGGGAGTTTAGGAAGATGGTTCAGTCTGTTTAAATATTTATTACAAATTACTGATCTTCTCTCTTCTAGGGACGAAAAACCAGATGCAGCTAAAAGACTTTCGATGGGGGATGATCGAAAAGCTCCAAGAGCTGATCTAATCTCCGCACGATATGGTGATTCTAAAATTTTAAGTGTGTTTTGATTAGCTTGCGAATAAGCTTCACAACCATAATCTATACGGCTTAACATAAGGGAGTTAATAATCAAAAGAGTTTGTTTTTGTTTAGCTCCCCAATCTTTGGAAGAAATAGTTCTGATTAAATTAGTAACTTTGAAAATGCGTTTCCTTAATTCTAGTAAATGGGGTCGCCAAGTGAGCTTGGAGTCAAAAATTACTCCAAGTATTTTTGCTTCTGTAACTACTGAAATCGGATTGTTATATAGAGTTAGGTTTGGGTTTTGGCAAGATCTTTTTCGGCAAAAATGTATAACTTTAGTTTTTTCAGATGAAAAAACTACACCGTTATTATTGGACCATTCTTCTATTTTATGTACTGTACTTTGCAGTGATAAATTTAACTGGTCATTTCTTGGGTTTGAAGAAAAAACTATTAAATCATCCGCGTAGAATAAATATTCCACGTGTACGCATCGATCTAAAGTTTCAGTCAAGCTATGTATTGACACTAAGAACAAAGGAACACTTAATACAGAGCCAGTTATCATTCCATTTATTTGTTCATAAAATTGGGATTCATGCTGACCTACCATTACCCTAAAAATTCTATATGAGAGAAAATCCTGAATAATATTAAACATTGAGCCTGAAAGTCCCCATTTCGCGAGTTGATGTAAACAAAGAACTCGCCAAGTTTTTTCATACGCTTTTGTCATGTCAAAAGTGATACAAGTAGTATGAGATTTATTTTGAAGATTATTACTGATAAAATTTTGTAAATATACTGTATTGTCAGCTGTAGACCGTTTATTTCGGAATCCTGATTGTCTGTCTGATAAAAAATTATTTTTCTCCATCCACCAAGTTAATCGACGCACTATCATTTTTTCCAATATCTTACTCAGACAATTTGTTAGAGCTATAGGCCTATAACTCTTTGGATCCGTAGGGTCCTTACCGGGCTTTAAAATTGGGACAATATTGGCTTTTCTCCACTCGTCAGGATAGTGACCGGAAATGAAAATTGAATTAAAAAGTTCTAATAAAGTGATTTTACTATTAAAATCTAAATTTTTAATCATTGAATAAGTGATTGAATCCGGTCCTGGCGATTTGCCTTTTGCATGTGCGAGTGCATGTTCTAATTCATCATATGAAAATGGTTGATTTAGCTCTAGAACGTCAGGTGCATTTCTTAGTTCTATTACCGTTTGTTCTAAACTTTGTTTTTTCTCAAGGAAAGTTGCATTGTCAAAATTATTATCACAATTTTTATGAAATTGTTGAGCCAGTATATCGCAAATCTCCTCTGGTTTGGTGTAATAAGAATTTTCTCTTTTAATTTGGTGGATTGTGGGTGATTTAAAATTGCCAGATATTTTCTTAACTTTATCAAATACATCTTTCACTGGAGTCGTATTTGTAATGGTACTGACGTAATCTGTCCAAGATTTCTTTTTTGCTTCTCTAACCAAATTTTTAAATAAAAGTTTACTGTCTTTGTATTCATTATAATTCTCATCAGAACAATGTCTTTTAAATTTCCTAAGTTTTCGTTGACAATCTTTGTGAGCTTTTTCTAAATCATCGTTCCACCATGGGACAATCCTTTTTTTGGGTTTTGCCTGAGATAATGGTATAGTCGCTTTGGCTGCATTAGTAATGGTATCAGTTATAACTTGAACATTTTGATCAATTTGCAGATTATGAGAGTAAACTGATCGAAGATCTACCTGGTTGGAAAATCTGGGCCAATCTGCCAGATACTCCTTCCATCTAGGTCTTCGCATTGAATCTGGTCTATGGTCTGGTAAATTAATAAAAATTGGAAAATGATCGCTATAGTGATGATTTTCACTCACATTCCACTGCAAGAATGGAACTAGTGATGGACTACATAGAGATAAATCAATCGCCGAAAAAGATTTAAAACCAGGATGCAAATAAGTAAAAGATCCATTATTTAAGAGGAATAAATTGTTAGAATAAATGAAATTTTCTATCGAACGACCTTTTGTATTTGTATCTGAACATCCCCATAAAGTATTATGGGCGTTGAAGTCTCCTAAAAGTAAGAAGGGTTCAGGCAAAACTTCCAAAAGCGTGTCCAATGCCGAAATGTCAATTCGATTACTAGGATTTAAATAGATTGAACATATTGTAAGTCCTGATAACAAGGAAGTTCTGATAGCAACTGCATCTAAATTTGAAGGCAAAGAAATTTCAGTGAATTGTATTCCATCTCTAACAAAGATACCACAACCACCGGCAGCCGTTGTATGTAGATTCTTGTTAGAGATTAAAGTGAATCCTCTTAAGGATATGGACTTGTTCATAGTTAGATGTGTTTCTTGTATACAGAATATTAAATTATTATTATCTTTTGACATGGATTGAATATCAACAAAATTATTTTCAAGACCATTAATGTTATATTGAATAATTGACATAATTAAAGATTAATTAAATCAAAAAATTTATATATAAAAAAATCAATTCAATTATTATATTTTATTTGAAAAATGACTCGGAACCGCACCCGTGCTCACACCATCAGACGGGGAATCCTTCAATAGGATACACTGTGATGAAACACATTGCATCCATCCGGAGGAACCCCACCCAAAGTCGTGCAAACACAAATGCGATTCCGAATCATCCTTCAGTTTAGCGTGTGTCTGGATCATCCATGTCTGAATCACTATTATATAATACCTTATTTGCTGATGCAAGTAGATTTGCTGTCTCCCGCATCGTTTCTTCAATACCGGCGCCCTTCTGAGGGACGCCATCTCCGGATCCGGAGTCGGAAGGAATTGGTGCAGAGTGATGCTCTGTCCTTTTCTCAGTTGTTTCAGGCTGGGTATTCGTCTTTCCGTGGAAGATGAATGGGCTAGATATCTCCGCTTCTGCAATGTCGGTCACATAAGGTCCCTCAGATGATCTGGATTTGAATGCAATTCCGGTTGCCTTGTTGTTCAAGTTTCCAATGGACTCATTCTCCATGTGCTCACCCTGAATAAGCTTTCTAGGATATTGCGCTGGGGGTTTTCTATTGCCATTATTGTCTGGAGAAACTCGGGAGTTGCTAGACACGACGTTGGCAAAAGAGGAGTACATCCTCTTCTTCTCCTTGAATTCCTTCTTGGCTGCAATATATGACACTTTTGTCATCACTCGGATTCTCTGGATCTCAAATTCCTCTTGGAACACTCTGCACTTCCTGTACCAAGAAACGTGTCCCTCACCGCAACTGGTGCACTTTACTGGATGTGTACATTCTCCATCGTGTTTGATTTGGGAGCAGGATCCACAGATTGCTTCTTTTCCTCTGCATTTTGAGTCATGATGACCATATCTTTGACATTTCTGGCACCTCATCGGGTTGGGGATATATGGCTTGATATTCAATGCGTGGTAGTAAGCATTGATTGTCTTGGGAAGTTCTGGCTGGTTGAAGGTCACTATAAACGACCCGGTGTCTTTGAGCACCAATTTCCCTTCCTCGACGATTTTCCTTTTTATTCTCTTCACTTCAGTGATATTGAAAGCTGCCAGTTCCTTTTTCAGTTCCTCATCAGCGAATTTCGTAAATGCAAAACATGAGATGACGCCTTTGCTCTGATTCAGGAAAGGATGCCAAGAAAATCTCACTTTTTTGCCGTCGATTTCATTAATTTCCGTCATTTTTCGGCCCTGTTCAATACTGTTGACCTGAATCAACAGACTTCCATTGGACAGGGGCTGGAAGTGAGGGATTTTTCCACAGACAGTGTCGAGAGTTCTCTTCACCTTGAAGCACGAGATGCTTAAGAAGTCCGTCTTCTCGAGGCTTTCCGCAATGATAAAGCGCTTCGCTTCATGGCTATTCGTGAAGAGTTTGTTCAAATCCATTGTTATCGTTGCTCTTTTTCTTTTCCCACGCGAAAGCACGGGAAAGGACGCATCGTCACTCGGCAACTTTGACAGCTCCGAGAATTGCCGATTGCTTTCGCCGCGTTCGCCGCTGCTTGCGGCCGCCATCGCTGCCAACTTCACTCCTTCTACTCCAGAAACGCGTCTGGAATTTTCACTTTTTCTCAACAAAGAAGCCTCCAAAAAGGGAAAATAATGTTTTCCACTGTTTAAGGGCTACACTGAGCAAATGTTTTTGTTAATTCTCACTCGAGATTTGCACTAAAATTGGCCAAAAACTTGTCAAAACACGGAGCGTTCAAGAACACGTCTGATTGCTTCCAATGTCAATTTGACACTCCAGCTTCATTTAGAAATAGGCCAAAAAGCCGTATAACAATCTAGCCCCACAGCTCAAAGTAGCCCCACCTTCCCCTAATAAGTTCTAATAAAGAAAAAGAGCTGAGATTGTAAAGAATCTCACTCAGCTAAAACCATTTGTAGCAGGATCTGAATTAGACTATTCTATCCTACGTGTTCGTTTTTCTAGAGGAATATAATACCTCTACCTACATCAGTCTGGGATTCTAATTATTTTGTTGCAGTTTTATTTTATTACTGACCAAAATTTAGTGTTTTGCTAACCAATTTCTAATTGACGAAAATAATTGTGCAAAATCTTTTTTTTTTAATCATTTTATCAGATTCTTGGTGTCAGAAACAATATATCTGTAAAAGTAGGTTATTTTTTTATAATAATATGGAAAAGAACTTATATTGTCCGCAATTATCCAAAAATATCATACATTAATATGGACTAATACGTGAGATTTTTAACAATCTCACCAATCATATATTTACATTCACAAATTCCGAAAAGTGGTTTTACGGTATTCTTTAAAGTTTGGCAAGAATGCAAATAGATGCTAAACATGTCACATGCACGAAACCAATTGGCGTGAAATGTAATTTATTGCCTTCACAACCAGAAGAAATCATCAAACTTGGTGTAAGCATTCCTCATTCCACAAATGACATAATTCTCCGAAACTACGAGTACGATGATCCTCACCTTATTTGAAGAAAGTTTAAATCCCACTTTCTTTTCTTTTCTTTTCGGGGACGTACATGTCTGCTCTACGGGATATACTATATACCACTGTATATGAGAGAGCTATTAACATAAAGCATCCTTCGGCGTCGTCAGTTATCGCAACAAGCCGTATATACAATGGTGGCCAAAATAATAGGACCACCTCTAATAAGCCAACTTTTTTAACTCTTGTAATTTTGTATTCTAATGCGTTGAAATAATTTTGATGTAGAAATGTTCAAGTAATATCCATACGTCGAATAAGTGTTGTTTTGGCCATTAGAGATCTCTATTTTGACATATAGTACGTGAATAGTGATAATGTGCTCGGACAATAAAATAGGACCACTGTAATAAACTCAAATTTATTTCAATTATTTAAAAAAGGGACAGATAATCCTAACCGGCTTATGTAGGTGAGATTCTTAATGTGAGTTAGCTCGAAATGTACGCAAATTCGATTTAGAGCTGAAGTTGGGGGACACCATTCAGTTATCTTGAATCAAATTCATGAAATTACACAAATTTTGCATTTAAACTAAAATATCAAAGATTTGGATGGAGTGACAGAAAAGTGATATATGGGTGAAATATAGCCTAAGGCCCAGCTATAACATACCAAAATTTGAGCCCGATCGCTGCCATAGGGGCTGAGCTATTGAGAAAACAAAAAAAGGGGGGTATTCAAAATGGCGGAAGGAGGGGTGGGCGGTGGGGTTCAATGCACCAAGTTGCAATTTTCATACGATATATAACCTTTGCCGATTATGATGCCTTTATGATTAACTTCATTCCAGACTTGGTATTTATTGGAAAATTTCTTTTCCCTCTTTCTTTAAGGTTATCACCGCGTTATCATGTTCGTCCTTCCAAGTAACCCTATTGTTCAAAATCTATTTCTAAACACTTGAAAATTCTGAATTGTTGTTGTTTTCTTAATACTATTGACCCGTCGAACAGGTGGCAGCCAAAATTCCGAGTCTTATGTTTATGTAAACACTAAATTGTGTTATGGATTATTGTTTTTCGTAATTTAATGTAGTCAGCTATGATATTCACGATCATTGCATATTCTTTCGTAGCCTCAAAAACCTAATAGAGCTTCTAACAAGAAAGTTTTATATTTGATCCATTTTCTCATAGTTTCCTTTATCCAAACTTGAACAATTAATTGTCAAGACACAAAATTTTAATTTTGTTTTTTTTTAAATAATTGAAATAAATTTGAGTTTATTACAGTGGTCCTATTTTATTGCCCGAACACATTATCACTATTCACGTACTATATGTCAAAATAGAGATCTTTAATGGCCAAAACAACACTTATTCGACGTATGGATATCACTTGAACATTTCTACATCAAAATTATTTCAACGCATTGGAATAAAAAATTACAAAGGGTAAAAAGCAGGCTTATCACAGGTGGTCTTATTATTTTGGCCACCACTGTATAAGGGAAACCGGAGTCACAAATAACAGGTATTGGGATTTTCTAGTTCGTTTTAGAAGGAATATTGAGTCAAATACTTATATTAACTGATAATAGGACACATCTTTATGTTCAATGATTGTCTATACAGCTCTCTCTTTGAATTTGAGCAGTAATATTAATCTAATCCAGAGCAGAGATTTTTATATATAATATAGAAAAAGTTTAATTGTGGGCTAATTCAGACCCGATCTCCACTATATCTTGGAAATAGAATGCTCGAAATGATATTCTTTGCACATGTGTCGGCGAAAAACATTACCTTCTACTACTATTTCAGACAAAAAATTAAAATATAATATATACGATAGATATGCAAGCAAATGTATTTAGCACCAGTCTCCCATAACTACATACAAACGAGGTAGAAAGACATGGGGTAAATGTAACAAAAAGTATTTTTTTTAACGACCTTTTGGGAAGACCTGTGCAATTTCTAATCAGTGCATTCTTATATAGGAAAAAAATTATTTCCCTACAACTCTGCCGAAAATATATATCTTGAATCCAAACGCTGGTAAAAATAAAAGGATCAAATTGATCCAAATTTGATCCTTTTGCAAAGAATGGATCAAATTTCGAACTCTGAATGCACACTTTTTAAAATAAAACATGTTAATTTGATCCATGCTTTGCAAAAGGATCAAATTTGGATCAATTTGATCCTTTTATTTTTACCAGTGAATGTATGCTTTGCAACTCATTTTTGAAATATAAATTTCATATAGTATGTTAACATTATACTCCAATTTTTAATTTTTAATTAAATAAATAATTCGAGTTACTTAATAATAAAAAATACTCTATACTATATTCCTAATAACTTTCGCAAAAATTTCGGATTTTGTGGTATTTTTTGCTAATTAAGCTGAAGATTACATGCATATATTTGAAGAAAATATGTATAGGGAATTATTTACTTATTAGGGGCGTATGGTTAGTCCAACTGAAAAGGATGATGTAAAACATTTATATGTATAAAGACATGTATATATAGATATTTTGAAAAATTGCGATTAATACATAATTTAGTATGCTACTTTCGTATACAATGTGACAGTGAACTTTAAAAAGAGTAATTCTATGCTTCTTCCACAACGACATACACCCCGTAAAAAAATGTCAAAAGCAAAGTATATATCCATCATCGTGAAAATCTCTGTGTAATATGTGATGGAAAAAGTTTTCCGTTTGAAATTCTCTCTTGGGCTCACTTTACTTTCATCCTACCCATGAGCTACAAATGCCACACTAAGTTGGTTGTTTTTTGCACTCTCTGACGCTGATTTTGTTTAAATTTTCCAAGAATAATGTTTAAATTTTTTTCAGGAAATAATTTTAAGAATTTCATAATATGATTTTCATATTGATCTGACTGAATAATTTAACATGATATTTGGTTGTCTTGTAAAGAAGAAAAATTATTTAATCTCAACTTTTATTTTAAATTTCTCAAATATTTTTTTCAATAGAATTTATGACACATGAACATATCAATGGGTTAAGTGTTAGATAATTCGCTCTATAATGCAAGTGTCACGAATTTGAATCCTATTAAGGTCACAAGAAATTATATACTGTTCGAACTCCACAGAGAGAGCAGTAGGGTAGAGTCAGTACTTTTTCGCCAGTAAGCCCTTTTTCGCCACCTAAATTAAAATCACATTTTAAGAAAATTATGATTTCGTGGAACTACGAAATAAGTGTTAGTTCGTTTCCTCTAGCCAAATGAATCAGAAAATCATATCAGTTGCTCCACCGACTAGATTATTTGCAAGTTAATTAAAGAAATTGTCGACAAGGTGAACAGTCACCAAAAAAATATGGAGTTCTTAATAAACTTGTCAACGCTCAGACAAATTGTCTTGCATTGTTTTATGCTTTTTCAGTACAGTATTCGATATTTTTTCACTGAAAGTCAATCCGTTATTAACTAAGCTTTGTTATAATATCATTTTTTAATAATGTTTTCGAAAAAAATTAAGAAATACAGATGTGGTGAAATAGGGCTTACTTTTTTCGGTTGTGTAAGTACTTTTCGTCACTCATTTTTCCAAGCATTTTACAAGTGGCGCTCCACGCGGAATTTAGTTAAAACAGGCGTCATTTTCAATTGATTTTTGTCGCAAATAAAAAATGTGCAAAAAATCATTGTAAATACTTTAATAATTGTGTAATATCGGTGTTAAATAAGAAAAGTACTGTGTCGTGTACCTTTGGGGGTTTTCGAAAGCTGCTGTTTCTTAAAAATCAATTGAAAACAAGTGGCGAAAAAGTGCTTACACAGTGGCGAAAAAGTGTTTACATGGTGGCGAAAAGTACTGAAACATGCATTGTTGCAGGAAATCTACTTTTTTAACCAGATACTCAAAAGTCCCCGGAAAGTCTCCTGGTTAAATAGAAAGACAATGCTTCAAAACACTTGTACACAAAATTTCATTCTATTTCGACAAAAATTGTAAGAATTATAAGGGTCTCAAACCTTAAGGTGGCGAAAAGTACTTACTCTACCCTAATATAATCCCTCAATTTTGATTGATATCTATTTCGAGTCTTTACCATCATAATGGCCCTTACATTTAAAGCAATTTTTGTCAAAATTGCCTTTAAAATAATTTAATTTTTTAATGACGTTTTTGTCTTCAATGATAGGAAAAGCTTTCTTGTAAAGGAATGGAAAAGCGTACCAGGCTTTGCGATGTGCTCGATCTCGTGACTGAGATGTTATACTTCAAAAGTACTTTCGCATCATTTACCGTTTACTGGTCCTCAACCGATTTAAATCGATTCATAAATCACTCAAAAGATCCCACAAAAAAGTTTAAAGAGTAATAAAATTGATTTTCAAAAAAATTACTTATCGCTTCAAAACCGGTTCATTGCCGGTTTACAATCAATTTGCACCGATTTATAAGGCATTCCAAGTATTCCCCAAAATACCTTAGTAGTAATATAATTTAATTGCGGATTGAAATTATTTATCAGTTATGAAACAATTCATTACCGGTTCAGGATCGACTTGAAACAGTTCAGGCTTCTCAAGAATTCCAAAATCTTTCTAAGGAGCCCAAACATGATACCATTCGGTTGAGAAATACGCTCTCAAGAGCCTACAAAGAGTCTCAGCTACCATAAGCTTATCTGGGCTTTCTTCTTTTATCACCAAAAAATTAGGAAAAATCGTAAACGATGCCACTATTCTTTCCTAAAAGTATAGCTGATTCTCTTTAAAGTTTATATTTCACCAGAGTAAAACAAGATTTTAAAAGTTATCTATTAGAATTCAACGTAAAAAGTTTATAATAATAGAGAGATCGAAATAATCATTATAAATCTTTAATATATTTAGTATAGTAGTAATTAAACTATATATTAAAACCTTTATAATTTTAATCTCGAGAGCTTTTTGTGGATAGTCATTGTGTATTTTGTGAAATGGGTTTATGATATAGTAGCAATTGATAGCAAATCACGTGAAATGCTTCTAATTCGAAATTTTATTTATTGCTTTCCCCATACTCTTTTGCAACGTCGACAACGTCATTTCCATCGTCAGTGAACTGAGAATTTATTCGATATCTCGTCTCGATTTTTCCTCTTTTTTGTATGCTACACTCATATCCTAGAGTGTGAGTGATCTCTGGCTATAGATCCCCGCACGAAGCACTTGATGGGCACAAAGTATATGGAAAATTGAAAAGAAGCTTGACTGAACAAATTGATTGGATTAGCTTGGTCGGTTCACTGCTTCGTTGTTGTTTTGTATGTGAAGCACACAAAGATTTTGCCTCTTTTCGTCCTGGCGTACACACTTGTGTCACATGAATTCCCATTTGGATCTCATTCCACAAACATATCCTCAATTGGAATACTGTACAGAATGCGCCATTCATCTGATGCAAATGTTTCGGTAAACACCACAATTGAATAGTGCAAACCATAAAGTCCGATCTATTTACTGCTCAAACTAGAGGTGAAAAAAATATAATATAATTAACATTTCCTTCTTTCAAGATGTTTTCCATCGAGATCATAGATCTGATTCATCCGAACCATTAAAGGTCTCTCCTAAGACCAATATTCTTTGCAATTGTTTGCACAGACACTCTTCAACATGAAATTATTGGTTTAATTTGAGCCATTTTTTTATCAAGAAGCTCCACAAAAGAATAATTATATCAAATATATTTTAAAAAATATTAGGAAATTAATGTTCTAAAATTATTGCTGCAAAATAATGCCACAATTTTATTATTTCTGTTGCAATCAATACCAAAAATAGTTTTATTTTTGGTATTTGAGTAAGTAGTTAAATAATTGTAAAATGAATTGATGAATAAATAGTGCTCTTTCCCGCCCCAGCCACTGAGGAAGGCTTGGAGTCCGAGCCGAAAGCTTTGGGAAGAATTTGAGAATTTTCTTTGCTTCTTCTTACCCGACGCTCACCGGTTTCCACACCTACTAAAAAATAGTTTTAGTTTTTTAGAAATTTTGGAACACATAATATAAGTATTCAATGTTAAAGTTTCAAAAGTTAAAGTTTGGGCTGTATTATGAAACTATATGAATTTGACAGTAAGATTCGAGAATACGGAGATATTTAGGAAAAACTGTTTTTTTTAATAGCACAATAATGGCTTTAATTTATAAAATAAGCACGTCTTCTCTCTGGAACAATTCCTTAGGATCTGATATTGATTCCTCTGATCCAGTACTTCGTCTTCAAAGTTATCTTCTCCAAATTTATTTCCACAAATTGAAGAAATTTTAAACAGAATTTCTCTTGGTTACAACTGGAACGTAGCATGATGTGCACTCACATTTGGGGAGCATCCATCTGTACATATTAATATTCCAAGTCTCATATCCATAAGTGAAATGAATGAATAAATAATAAATTATATTTGTGAAATTGGATTTTGACTTTTACTTGTGTAAATACATATTATCCACCCCTCAGAGCTCCCATCCGCACACCCTGTGGCAAAATTGTTTACACTACGAATTCAGTTCCAATAAATAATTTAAATGTGAGATGAGATTTTAATCTAATGAATTTCTCCAGTGCAATTAAGCCAGCACTCAGACCATAATGGCAAAATGTGCAGTGGTGGAGCAATTAGTAGCGTCCGTAATGGTGTTGTCGCCCAACCCTTTCTTGTATACAATTTCTCACACAAGATTGAATTCGCATCCCTCTACCGCATTCTACATATCGATAGGAGCGACATTATATGCGTCGATTAGATGGCTCTATACCACTCTCACCGAATTGACCTCTTCACTTGAAACACCCCCAACAGTGTTGCGATGAGATTAATATTTGGTAAAATATGTACAAATTTATTGACAACGAAGGTTTATCCAATTCAGCACAATTCACCGGAATTTCAATAAACAATGCTTCCCTCCACGCTTTTCGCAATAAATACACTACACAATTATTTTCAATATTAATGTGTACATCGTTCCTTCCAAGAGATTAACCAACATAAGAAATCTAAAAAAATCAAAATAAAGCAAACGTGCAAATTCGACGTCCTACATATCAAAACTTGGCCCACTTTCTTTTTCTGTAAAAATGTCTCAAGTTACTCATCCCAAAAGCTAAGATTCAGCATTGGATTTTCTAGAAGAAGTATCCCAAGCCGTCACATATATAAGTTTTTATGTTCCTATGAATTTTATACATAGTTTAAATCTTATTGAGCAAAGAGGTAATGAAAAAAATCACACCAAATCAGATTATTCGGTGTCACAGTATAGCGGAAAGATTCACTAATGGACTTTATCACCTTTATAGACTTGAAGAATAATCCAAGATTCGGTTCATCTATATTTGTAGTTTAGTGGCTTAGCCAGTGAATAAGAGATAATGTTCTCCATACATTTTCACACACTTTTGGGTAAATACCGATTTAAAATAAATGTTCATACTCATCACAAAATTGAAAATTGGTACTTCGAAACAGCCCTTAAATACGATAATTTTATTGGACTTACAAATTTAATATTGAGAAATGTATAGAAGAAATTACTTAGGGGCACTGGAATATAATGGATAAAATATACACTTATTTGGTCTTAAAATCATATTTGAAAAGCTAGTGATAAGCCTAGATCAGCTTATTGTGGGGGAATCAGTGGCGTAATAGGCAAGACCGTTGGCTCTTGGGCGGATCGATTCCCCGGCTCGACTACTGTTGTGAGTTCGAGTCCCGCCCGGTGCAAAGATCTGAATGTCTAATTTAGACAATTTTCATATGTTGATAGCATAATATAATGCACCGCCTACGCCCAACAACTCCGGGAGCATGGAAGAAGCATCCACAATGCAGGGAAGGCGCTCCTAGGCGAGTCTACAAACGGACTAGTAGATTCTTCTAACACGGGATATGGACATATGATTACCTTTGTAGTGAATATATCTCGATACGACTAATAATAATTGTGGGTGAGATTCTTAACGTGAGCTAACTCGTAATGCACATGCAAATTCGATTTAGAGCTGAAATTGGAGGACGCCATTCAGTTATCTTGAATCAAATTCGTGAAATTATACAAATTTTGTATTTAAACCAAAATATCAAGGATTTGGATGGACTGACAGAAAAGTTATATGGGTGAAATGTAGACCAGAATGTTCTCTACAATTTTACCGAAGAATTTGATCTCATCATTTACTCAGAAGCCGAGATAATCTGGATTGTTTCTGGACTCGTTTTTTCGACCACGTGTTTTCGATCAAGTGTTCATTTGATGAACTTCAACTATATAAAAGAATTGTTGTATTTTGTAAGACTTTCCATTTAAAGCCCTATTTTGAGTGTCTTAGTCGAGTAGAAGCAGTCAAATTGCAATCTGAGTGACGACAAAAAAACGACAAAATCAGACAAATGACATTGTCTAAACAAAGAAATGATGTTTGGACGAAATTTAGATACAAATGTCCTCTACAATTGTGCCGAACTAATCATCAAGATTGGTTTTTCGACTATGACGCCTCTAGCATTGGTCCTACGAGATTCAAATGTTCTGGAAAGTTGTAGTGCTTTGCAATATATTTAATTTGCGCCAAATTCGGTCAAATAGAACCGGAGATATGACGGCTGGAATTTCATGAACTTTGTCCCCTTATATCTCCGGTTCTATTGTAACCACAGCGAACCCACGCCGCTTTTTGTAAACTTCATAGCCTGGATTATGACACTCTAAAATTTGATCAAAATGCACAATCAATGGCGTTTCTAAGAAAAATGAGTTTGAATTTTGATGCTATCACGGTGCCACCTTTGGTGACTTTTTGAACTTCCATCTGAAAGTGCTCATTGAAACGAAACCAAAAACCTAAAATTTAGATCAAAATATTAATTAGAATCGGAGATAGAGATCGGTAAATTTTCGAACTTTGACCCCTTATAGCTCGGGTCAGGGTTATTGATTGACTTAAGTATTTTTTGTTTAGGTATGATCAGCGTTAGTTTTATGAACTTGTGATGTTAGAAGGGGAAGTGGCATTTCTTAAATTAAATTTATTAATATATTAAATTTATTTATTTCTTAAATTTCTTAAATTCTGACAATTAGAACCGGAGTTATGGCCATTTTACCAATTGTTTTTTAGACCCTTATTACTCGGGTCAGTTTGGTATTGATCGAAAGCCCTAAGGCCCAGCTATAACATACTAAAATTTGAGACCGATCGATGCCATAGGGGCGGAGCTATTGATAAAACAAAAAAAGGTGGAGGTATTCAAAATGTCTGAAGGTCTCTTTTAGTTTAGGAGCTATTAAGCCCCAAAGAGCGGCCGGTCGGCCGGGAACGCCTTAGCCACCCATATATTCGTAATCTGGAAGTGATGAAACACATTTTGGCCAAATTTGAGCTCGATCGGAGGACATGAAATTTTGGTAGGATTATAGTAGGTGAGATTATTAAGAATCTTACCTCTCATCCCGTCGTCTCGGCCAAAGAACGGCCGGACGGACGAACGGACGGACAAAAATTTCCATTCCTTATATAAAAATTAAAAACATTACTAAAAGGTGAAATGAGTAATAATTCCTCGTCAACATGTATATTTTCCTATATAGTAAAAAATACTTGAGTTTTTTACCATGATTTTCAGTATAAAATTTAGATAAACATGTAATTCTGTATACCTATACATATTTATGTAATTTGTACACATTTTTGTGTACCATGGTGCAACCAGACGGAATCGGACATTTCGGTAGAAAATAACAATGGAGCCAATTAAAGGAGTATTAGGTGAGATTCTTAACAATCTCACCTACTATAATCCTAACAAAATTTCATGTCGTCCGATCGCGCTCAAACTTGGCCAAAATGTGTTTCGCCACTTCCTGATCACGAATATATGGGGGGCTAAGTTACGTTCCCGGCCGGCCGGCCGGCCGGCCGGCCGGCCGGCCGTCCGGCCGCTCTTTGGAGCTTAATAGCTCCTAAACTAAAAAAGATATCGACTTGCGGTTTTCGGCAAAGGTTAAATATCGTATGAAAATTGCAACATGGTGCATTGACCCCCCACCCCCCACCCCTCCTTCCGCCATTTTGAAGACCCCCCTTTTTTTGTTTTCTCAATAGCTCCGCCCCTATGGCATCGAGCGGGCTCAAATTTTAGTATGTTATAGCTGGGCCTTAGAGCTTTCCATCAGTACCAAACTTAAGGTCCCCCGACCCCCCTGACCCGAGCTATAAGGGTCCAAAAAAAATTTCTTAAAATGGCCATAACTCCGGTTCTAATTGTCAGAATTTAAAAAATGAGGGCTTTTTGGAAAGCTCTCATGAAATGCCACTTCCCCTTCTAACATCGCAAGTTCATAAAACCACCGCTAGGGGCGCTATTATTAAAAAGAAAATTTTTAAATCTTAAAAGTTAAATAATTCAAAAATTCCTTTTGCAATCGGGCTGAAATTTTACTATGTTGTAGCCGTTGATTATACCTATCAAACAAAAAAAACCTTAAGTCGATCGATAACCCCTGACCCGAGCTATAAGGGGTCAAAGTTCGAACATTGACCGGCCTCTATCTCCGGTTCTAATTAACATAGCGACATAAATTTTACCTTTTTGGTTTCGTCTCAATGAGCACTTTCAGATGGAAGTTCAAAAAGTCACCACAGGTGGCGCTGTGATAGCGTCAAAATTCATCGAAATTCAAAGACATTTTTCTCAAAAACGGCATTGTGCAAGTTAATGAAATTTTAGTATGTTGTAGTCCAGTCTAGGACGTTTCCAAAATGGTGCGTATGCGCGCTGTGGTTTCAATAGAACCGGAGATATGAGGGGTCAAAGTTCACAAAATTTAAAAAATCATATCTCCGGTTCTATGTGACCGATTTTGATGAATGAGGGCTTAAACGAAAGATCTCACCAAATGCTACAACTTTCTAGAATATTTGAACTTCGTGGGACCAACACCAGGGGCGCCACAGTCGAAAAACCAATTTCAATATCACATAACCTCAATTATCTCGACTGTCGCTGAACCGATTTTGATGATTACTTCCACATAATTGTAGAGCACATTTGTCTCTACATTTCGTACATACATCATTTTCCACTCAGACCACGCTATCACTCCGATTTTGCCGTTTAAGTGTGAAAAAATTGATTTTTCCCATAATAACGCTTTGAAATCACTCAGATGCCAATTTGACTGCCTCTACTCCACCAAGACACTTAAAATAGGGTTTTAAATGGAAAGTCCCACAAAATACAACAATTCTTTGATATAGTTGAAGTTCAACAAATGACTACTTGGGGAACTCTGGATGAAAAAACGAGTTAAGAAACAAAAAACCTCGCTTATCTTGGCTTCTGAGTAATCGATGAGATCATGTTCTATGGGAAAATTATAGAGAACATTCTGGTCTACATTTCACCCATATAACACTTTTCTGTCAGTTCATCCAAATCCTTGATATTTTGGTTCAAATACAAAACTTGTATAATTTCACGAATTTTATTCAAGATAACTGAATGGCGTCTCCCAACTTCAGCTCTAAATTGAATTTGCATGCACTCCGAGTTAGCTCACGTTAAGAATCTCACCTACATAAGCCGGTTAGGATTATCTGTCCCTTTATGGTATTTGGTGCTAAATAATGCTTTATTGCGAGTTTCAGGTCTTAAATAGACGCAAAAATCATAAAACAAATACAAAATATTACATTAAGAGTTCGATTACATAAGAGATTACATATATTATGTAATTTTATGAGTCATCGTTGTAAAAGAAGCAAACCAACGATTATCGTTATAATCTTCTTTACTGTGAATTTTTCAAGTAACTTTTAGTCGTATAAGGTAAAGTACCCTTTATTCGACCGGTTCCTCTATTCGACCGGTAGATTTATTTATTCAATTTAATTATATTTGCTATAATATTTTGTGTATGATCTAACATTAATAGGTCAATTATTCTTTAAATAATACGAATCAGTGACAAATTCATAGAAATTGATGAAATTCACCATCAAATATTCAAAAATTGACCCACCGGTCGAATAGAGGAACCCGGTCGAGTAAGGGTACTTTACCTTAATATGCTATTTTAAATAATGAGGGAAAAGGAAAATGACTCATTTTTAACAAAATGGAATAGCTTGGAGCATTTAGTCTTTGATCTACGAGATCATCATAAATGTATAAGCTTTTTATGTGAGAAAATATTACGACGAGGTTTTGAATTTAATTCCCGGTGATTACATCCTTCCTATATTTGCTGATTTGCCTTTTATATGCTCAAAGCATCAAATTATTTTCATAGAATAGGTAATTTTTTCTTTTATTTACCATCAGTGAAGAGTGAATATTAGAACAATTCCATCACCCGCCTAATTAGAATATCCAACTCTTTTTGCATTATCTATAAGATTAATATGTAAGAAGGGGAATAGCTTACTGGCAAAAATACGATATTGCAGATATACAAAACTAAATCATGCTAAATCCACATAATACTGAGAATTTTCCAATCCCTTTTTGGCAAGTAATTTTACCCCAAATCCCATTTGGAAAGCCTCCTCTTGTGTAAGTCTGTCTCGTGCCATACAAGTTCCAGATATATCTGCAAGATAGACGACAAAGACGATGTCTTTGAAAAGAGAATATGGTCGTCGAGAATTTTCTATTCTTTCAAGGATTCTGACTACTTTATTTATAGCGAGCAAATAAGAAGAAAACATTTTAAAACTTTCCCTAGGGTAGGGAACAGATATGTAGATATATTAGGCAAAGTTTTAAAGACTACTCGATTTTTAAATGACATAACACTGTCGGTCAGTAAATTAGCGGATTTGGTGAATAAAAAGCAAAATAATCTGTATACAATTAAAGATGCTCAGTAAAAAAGACATTCCTTTAATCTTTTTACCATTCTTACTAAAATACTGTCCAATCTCTGTATTATCTTCTAATTAGGTGAGGATGAAACGAGAAGAAAATTAGTATACAATCAAAGAATTTTTCAAAATACAGGGTGGCCGGGATGAACTGCAACGAAACTCAGATCGCTATACCTATCTGCCGAACCGCTCGTGATGGCATGCTGATATTTCGCATAATGGTAGTTCATTTAATTGTCTAAAAGCGTTTGCAAAAGCATTTGTGAAAATTTTTAATGATTTTTTTTTATTTGTAATGGAATCTAAACGTGATATCGTGATTGGCTTGTATTTATTTGCCAGGAAAGCACAAGCAGCCTATCATTAGAGCCCTTTCAAAACCTGAATATAATTAAAGTTCGTGATTAATGACCAGCACACAATAACTTTTGTTTGTAAACATGTTTTTAAAATTTCTGCGAGAGTGAGCGAGATGACTAGATCTAGATCTCACTCACTCTCACAGAAATGTCAAAAACATGTTTACTAAACAAAAGTTATTGTGCGTTGGACATAAATTAAATAGCTATAAAAAATAAAAAACAGGACGCGATCCTACCAATAATGCTCAAAAATAAGTTATGCTCGATACAGCAATGGAGTTGTTTCGCTTCGCCGTTAGAGGACTTCTTTACTAGGACATTTTTTTCAATTGAACAATTCGTCAACAAGCAAAATGATCGTTCCTATTTGAGGAAAAATTCACACAATAAATTTGGATATGCAAATAATCACCGGAAGTCTAGGGCAATCGTTTTTTGGTATGGACTTCCATATTACCATACGATAACTTTTATGTCCTGGAAAAAGCTCTGTAGCCGTTGGCACACGAAAATTTCAATAAAAGATATTGAAAGTTTCAACAGAAATCGCACGTTAAACAAAATTGGGTAAAAAACATTTTATTGTTCATTTCGAGCATACATTAGCCTCCACGGGCACAGGATGCAAATCCGATTAAATTCTCTAAAAGGGACATTTTATTGGCCAAACCAGGACTAAATAATACCAGAGTGTCGATCAGCTGAGGTCAGCCCTTTGTCATGAGTGGGCTCGAACTCTAGATACTGGATGGGCAGCGTGCGATACGTGTATCACCAGATTCAGGGCAGTAGTTAGTATCTTAGGTGATATTGTCAAAAATTTCAAATTAATTCTTAAATAATGAAGGTGTTCTGACTTTTTTCCCTTTTACACCAATAAAATGCATTTTTAAACATTAGCCGTACTCACTATGGCGCTGTTATCTTGTAATATCGTTATCTCGTTATCTCGTTATGTTCTCGTAATGTATTTTATAAATGAAAAATTATAACAAGATAACAGATTACGGAGATTACGAGATAACAACGCCATAGTGAGTACGGCTATTGTCTAAATTGTTAAATTGTTAAATTAAATTAAATTGTTAAATTGTTAATTGTTAGTGCTAAATTGTTGTCTTAATTGTTTTTAAATAAAGAAAGAAGCACAAAAGTTTTAGAAAATCACAGTTCATACGCGCCACCTTGTACGTAATTTACAAAATGATAATGAATCTGCTGTTTCTTGCTTATTGTTAGATTCTTTATATGTACACAAGCATTTCGTTAAAGAATTAATAATAATAATAATGCTGGCACAAAATCCCATAAAGGAAGAAGGGCTTGCTGCAAGGAAATCTCTAGATCTAGACATGCATTATTATTTTTTCTTGCACGGGATGAGGTTGTCAGTCCCATTCCTGTTGAATCAAGTACAGTGAAGCTCACTGGATGCAATCCCAACTTCCGAACACCTTTAACGCCAGAAAAATTCCTGGTGACCTAAAGGGGATTCGAACCTGGGACACTTGCATCATTGAGCGAGTGCCACACCACTTGACCGACTTGACCCATTGTGTGCCCCTTTTAAAAAATTGCCCAAAATTAATTTGGCTTTCATTCAAACAAGATTTCTAGAAATTTATTATTTAATCTTATGAGGATTAAACACTGAAATTATCTACTACTATCCTACTTTAAACTGATTACGTCTGAGTTTGCACGTAGAGTGGGTGTGTAACCAAATGCAACAAGCATTATGAATAAGTTCAACCACCATTACTTTTAGTATAATTCCACAAACCATCCATTTGTAAGTATTTTCCTTTAAAAATCCATTTTGTTGTTCAAATATACGTGATTTCTTTCACGTTGAATAGAACTGTGGCCTAAAGTGGGTGAAATTGATTTTCCTCAACACCAAGAGAATGTGTGTACTCGTGTGTGGTTAGTAAAATAATGGTAAAAATTTTGAATTGCGAGTGGCATGCAATGAAATATAGTGGAAAAGAATAGATTCCAAATACAGCCATGCTGTTTTTATTCCAGTCTTCTCTCCTATTCTTATTGCAATAGGGAATGGAACAAATGAGAAACGCCAAAATTTATTAGCCTAAATTCATTTTCGTTTATTGGAAATCTACGGAACGTGTTCAATATTTTTCAATCATCGTAAGTTCAAGTTTTTTTTTATATATACAATGATTTATAATATTTTTTTTTATTGTTACCTCGGATTTATTTTCTCTTGGAAATTTATATACCATCAAAAGATAATTTTTTATACTTACGTCCAGACGAATCTTTCTGAATTTTGTGGACGCATCAATCCAATCCAAACGGGTTCAGTGACATCCAGCTCCTTAAGGAAAGCTCTAGCGGCATCAAATTGAATCCCATTATCAACTGTAATTAAATTTCAGACAAATATTTTTACATTAAAATCCATATTTAACACACATAAAAATATTCAGTCAATTTTATTAGAACATTTTTATTAAAACAATTTTATTAGAAGTGATAGAATAGTTCCATAAACAATGAATTGGTCTGAATCTGAACTCTGTTTTTTATTGCTCGAACTTAAAGAGAGAGAACTTATCACCGTCCTGGAGCTTAAACGGCGAATAATATCATCTTTCAGTCTTCGGTGACCCCAATTAAAAAGTATTCTCTACAGACGTTTTTTACTCCCCGCCCCTCCCTTCTTTGTCCATTAAAACCTTTCTTTTTTATTTTTCTCAAAAGGCTCAAACTTTTTCAATGATTTTCGGATAGATTTCAGAGGTAGACCCTAGGCGAACATTTCGTCTATAAATTATTGTGACGCAAAATTATCGAAGAACATTCCCAAGGACGCCACTTAAAGTTCCCTTTCTGAAAGGAACCTTGATGAAAGGAGAGCTCTACTGTCCTAGCCCCCATAGAAGTCGACTTCGCGCGTGATATAGTGAATTCTACCAGAGAGAATGGACCTCCCTTGCTTGAGTCACCATTTTGAGATTTGACTAAATAAATGGGAGTGAAATGGAACCTATGACTTGTCTCTCAGCTAGCATAATTTCCTCTCTCTCTGAAGGTCGTAAAAAGTTACATTCCAACAAGTCATACTTATGACCAGAAAATTCTCCATTTTGAATTATTGAAGATCAAAGTTCAAACAATTTGGGGGGTTCATTTTTAAACCGATATGGTTAAATTGGGATTTTCTGGACGGGTACTGAAATTTTCAACCCGGCTGCATCGCCGGTCCTAATCAATGGTTAAGTAATCGTTATGGATTTATTTTTCTCAAATATCCTTTTTCATTTGTACGTAAGAATGTTGCTACTATCACAAAAATTATAACTTGCACGCTTTTTAGCCAATTTTTTAGTTCTGAATTGTTTTTTTTATATTTATGTCTGAATATATAATCAATAACAAACCGAATACACCAAAACACAAATAAAAAATTAATACACGGATAGCTATACCATCATGAGATAGAGCATTACGCTAAGCTGGGAGATGGCAAAGCTCTTTTTTAGTCACGTGCACGTCTGTTCAAATTTTAATCAGATGGCTAGATACTTTAACAAGACCGGAGTCCTTAAGACCTTTGAAATATTAGACCGTAGACTGACGGGGTAATACGAAATCATGTCTATTTTCGAATTTTTAGATTTTCTCACTATTTCAGATGATCAGAGAAAAAGAAAATCTCGAAGAAGTAGGGTAAAGTGGTATAAGTTGGACAGTGGCACAAGTTGGACAATGGTACAATTTGGACAGGGCTTTTTGTCTTGATAAATTTAGTACTTCATTTTTATTTGTATATTTTTAATGCTTTAATTTTATAATTTGGTTCCTTGTGCTTTAAAACAAATTTTGTACTATTTTTATCAAGAAAAAAGCCATGTCCAACTTGTAAAACAAATTCCAAATTATACACTTTACCCTACAAGATTTTACATTTGAGAGTACTTCTTCGTTATTTTTTCCTATTGCCATCTAAATTAAATTTAATTAAATTCTGAATTAGACATGGTTCCAAATTACCCCATTTTAGCCTACCTCATACTTGAAACAAAATCTTAATTTTTTCTGGTCTCAGGTATTTTCTTTTTTCAAGACATCATAATTAAATTAACCTTTTTTGTTATTTTGAATTCTAATCTCCATATATTGAATATTGGAACTTAAAGCAAAATACTAGATGAGTATGAACATGAATTTAATTTAGGGAATCAATAAAAATATTTTCATCTAGATTTGGTATATAAGTTCCAATCATAGTAATTTTTTTTCTATTTTTTGACAGACAGGAGATCATCATATTCAATTTGTATTTAATCCGCAAATTTTAAATTCAGAACAAATAAAGTATGGCATATGAACGTTGCATACATAACGTATGAACTAAATGAGAGAACAAATATCACGACACGATAACTTCTAATTAAATAAAGATTATAAAAAAAACATTTTTGATATTTCTAAGAAATTATTAAGGTAATACTATATTAAGGAAATGTTTTTAAGAAATTTATTTATCATATTAAACATTTTAAATTTGGTATTTAGAACTAAAGCTCTAGTCATTCAGTTTTTTTATTATTGCAAAAGTATAATTTATTGTATAACATTATTTCTAAAAAGTATATTTTTAGGTACAAGCACTGACAAAGGAGTTAACAACGAGTCTGCATATTATAACAAGATTTCTTGATAGATTTTAAATTAGGATTCATATTTGGAATTCAAATTTTTAATGTTTTTAAAATGTTTGTGTTGATAATTCGGTCGTGATAAAATAAAGTAAAGATGGCAGTGCAAAACGGAAATATACAAATTTGATATAGCTTTTTAAACATATTATAAATTTACGTAATGAAGAATGAAATGTGTAATATATTCGTATTATGCAGATATATTCTTTTGCATTAACATTTCAGCGACATGGGATGGTAATTGAATTTCCATGCAGACAAGCCAATTTTGAGGACACATTTTCACCTTTCTACTGACGAAAAATCCATATATTAACGGAAGAAACATGCGGATAGCAGTATATGAACATTCTCGACATTTTTGTGCCTAAAAGGAAGAGAGTGAGGGTTGCTTTATTAATTTCAGCAGAGAAAATTTTCGTCTTTATTACTAAGCCACGTCTCCGTGTGTGTATCATTAAACACTTGGCGGCTGGAATATTTATTATCAAAATGTCTAATTTACCACGCGTGTGCGACCTCTGTTCAACATCTTTAGCTTCCTTTCGAATTTCTTCATCCGTAACTTTCAACAATTCATATTGTATACGTAACAATAATATTGAGATGGTTTCCCATACTTTTCCATTTTTCGCATCTATTGTAAAATGTCATAAATTTTGATAGCTTTTCTGTAAATAAATTTTCAGTGGGTGACAGTCGATGACGAAAAAATAAATGTACACGTGAAGTAAGCTATAGGTATACAAATTTATACATACAGAGATTGTACAATTTAGTACACTGATTTTACTATATGTTTTCCCAAAGCTTGTGTATTCATATACGTGATTTCACTATAACCCCACAACCGAAAAAGGAGGATAAAAAATGTGAACAATAAATCGATAACAATGGGATTTCATTTTGGTATTCCAACCACTATGGGAATCAACCTTCCTGTATTCTAAATTCACAACACAAAAAAGCTCTCTCATCCAAGCCATTTTTGTGCGCCTCCAGAAATACCTTTATTTTGTTCACTGGGTCTTGAATTTTATTGAGTATTGGCTGAAGGGAATTTGTTCTATTTTTCCTTTTATTTTCATGTGGAATATACTCCTTTTGTGCAAATAGCACTTGAAAATTATCTAAATCTAGTTACATTCTAATAGCAAAATCCGAATTCTATTTAATAGGTAGTATATTCTGTATCCTTCAATATTCGAAGTGAATATTATAAAATGGCAGTCAATGAGTATTGTAGTGTAGGCAATGTATTTTATTGTTTGGACTAAGAAAAGATAAATATAAGTACATATAAATATTGATTTTTCAGGCTTTGACTTAGATCTGAAGTTAGAGATCAAATAAGATAAGAACTTTGGGGTCATTGTATGTAAATTGGCCTTCCCTTGTCTCCGACTTCTACAAACTTTTATTGTTTTGGAATTATCGAAAATGCGTCTGTCAAAATATCCTTAATAACCCGTTTGCATCTATTATAATACACAAAACTTTATTATTTTACTGATTTATTACTGCGTAATTGATATCTGAAATGTTGCCGGAAAATAATTCTTAGTTATTTTAATTATCTAGTGGCGTGGGGAAAATAGCCCGACGACGTAGGGCAGACCGAGGTATAATTAGCCGGGGTAGAATTAGATAGTGTATTTTTCTCATTTCCCTTAAAATGTACATTGAGCAAAGTATTTTTTAATGAAAATGGGAACATATCCCTATATTTCTTGGAATATTTGTCTGATCTTGTTATCTTACAATTTAGGAGCATTTTTATAAAATGGGTATAAAATTGTAGTATTGATGTTACAGTTTTTGGACCAGCATTTGGTTTTCTAAGTTGTTAGTCAAAATCTCATAGTTTTACTTTGTTTCTGTTTTAATAAAGTTAATTAAGAGATATTTTTCACTTGGACAATGATTTTTTATATAAGATGATAAACACTGAAACAGCCCTCAGGGCAGATAGGTGTGATTCCTTCTAATCACACCTATTGTAAACCTCGGATTTTCTGAAAGTGCTCCGATCGAGCTGACATTCACAGGGTATATGTTTTGAACATCCCTGATGCCGAAAATCATAAGCCGGCAATTTCGGGTCCGGCTGCCGTCCGGCCGTCCGTAGTACGCAATATCTCTGGTTTGGATAGAGATATCTTCATAATTTTTTTTTATATATCTACGCACGCGTACGACGATTTCTGTGCTATTAGTTTTTTGAAAAACCGATTCTTAACCGGTTAAAATCACGTTTCGTAGTTTATCTCGAACTAAGCATGCGATTTTGAATTTTTTATGTTTATCTTGTAGCCCAAAAAATTTAGACCAATTAGAAAAAAAAAAACTAAGGACATTCTTCGAACGGTTCTCGAGATATTTCACTTTAAAGATTTCAAGATAGTTTTCGGCCAGTAAACTGAGTATGAGGGACAGTGAAACACGGTATTGACCTTTGGCTCCTTTCTCCTTTTAATTTCCTAAGCCGACGTTTCGGAGGGGTTTTCCTCCGGTTTCAGGTATAGAAATTTTGGGGGAAAAAAATTGTCACAAAAATCGTTACACTGAGCACAATTCGGACTTTGCACGAGAGACAATTTCTCCAACAACATCCAACAAAGACTCCGGATTTTCGCGGGGCGCGTAATTTTTTGCGGATTTTCGCGGGGCGTGAAATTTTTTGCGGATTTTCGCGGGGCGTGAAATTTTTTTCGGATTTTCGCGGGGCGTGAAATTATTCGCGGATTTTCACGGGGCGTAAAAATTTTCGCGGATTTTCGCGGGGCGTGAAATTTTTTTCGGATTGTCGCGGGGCGTGAAATTATTCGCGGATTTTCACGGGGCGTGAAAATTTTCGCGGATTTTCGCGGGGCGTGTAATTTTTTGCGGATTTTCGCGGAGCGTGAAATTTTTCGCAGATTTTAGCGGGTCGCGTAATTTTCGCGGGGCATGTAATTTTTCGCGGATTCTCGCGGGTCGCGTATTTTTTCGCGGATTTTCGCGGGGCTTGTAATTTTTCGCGAATTTTCGCGGAGTGCGAATTTTTTCGCTGATTTTAGCGGGGCACGAATTTTTCGCGGATTTTCGCGGGGCGTGAAATTTTTCACAGGTCGCGTATTTTTTCACGAATTTTAGCGGGGCGCGTATTTTTTGCGAATTTTCGCGGGGCACGAATTTTTTCGATGATTTTCGCGGGGCGAGAATTTTTTCCCTAATTTTCGCTGGGCGCGAATTGTTTCGATGATTTTCACGGGGCGCGAATTTTTTCGCGGATTTTCGTGGGGCGCGATTTTCTCGGGTCGCTGACAGAGGTTCTCAATGAATGTAAAGTTGAGGTCTCTAGTTTCCGAGATAATCGACTTTAAAGATTTTCAGACACTTTTACGCATTTCTCATTCAATTTTTTTCATTTTGAAGTGAAATTTTGCACATTTCAAGCCTGAAAGAGGCTCTAAATGGACGTAAAGTTTGAGGCCTCTATCTTTCATAGTTTCTGAGATAATCGACTTTAAAGATTTTCAGATACTTTTACGCATTTCTCATCCAATTTTCCTCATTAATGACGATAATAAGTTACATACAATTTAAACGAAATTTTCATTATTTATGTATAAATATCGTTCAAGTTTGCCACAATCCGAATTTGCAAAGAAGGAATCACACCTCTATAAGCTGATCTAGGCTTATCACTGGCTTTTTACTAATAATGGATAATTGTTAGATGACTAAGTACTATTGATATTCTTAGCGATATTGTCATTTGGATGTGCGATTAGTGAAATAGATTTTTTCAGTATGTTTGCATCAATTTTACCGCAATTATAAGAGAGAGACAATTTTGGGCGAATAATATACTCAGAAAAACGCATGTTACAACAATTAGTACCCCTAAAATGACTATATGTACCCTGGCTGGGGTACTTGTAGCCAATTTATCATACTCTTTTTCATTATTCTCTCTCAAAAAAGTCAAGGAATTTAGAGCTTTGAAATACACTATTTCATACAGGCTAATATCCTAATGATATTTATGATTATGAAACATAAAAACATTAGACAGATCTTATCATTTTTTCACAAATAATGCCCGAGAAAAAAGTTTAATTTGCTGCTTAACCCTTTAAGGACGATTGTAATACCGGTGTCCCATAAAGAAAATATTTTTTCCTGACTACACCTAAAGTTATTTTTTCCTTGTGTTTGAACGGTTTTGCAAAATAAAAGGTTGAAGGAATCTAGGATATTTTTTGCAAGTCTCCAGGTATTTGTTATATTGTAAATTTTTAAGCTCAAAAATGACGAATTTTTAAATTCTCATAATGAAAATTAATTTTAATTGTTTTTTATACTTCCAATTTTTTTTAAGCAAAACTCCTTGGATATTTTTTGCAAGTCTCCAGGTATTTGTTATGTTGTTGTAAAAATGTTATGTTGTAAAAAATGATGAATTTTTTTCTCATAATGAAAATTAATTTTAATTATTTTCTATATTTCCAATTTTTTTAAGCAAAACCCTTTTGGGAATTAAAACTACAATACATAAACATAATATTTTTCATTATATAGAGTGAAATTATCATTCATTGGTATTGTCAGGAAAATTACTTAAATTTTTAGACTATTTTTGCTCCTATCGCTCATAGAGGAAAAAAGTACACCGAAACAGACTCTTTTGGATTTTCTAAAGTTAGATGTAAGACCTTTTACTTATTTTGTATATCGGTTTCATTTTTATTGCTGATTTTCGATCCGCGAAAACTGTCTCGTCGTTAAAGGGTTAACCCTTTAAGGACGATTGGAACACCGGTGTCCCATAAAGAAAATAATTTTTCCTGACTACCTAAAGTTTTTTTTTTCTTATGGCTGTACATAATTGTAAAGTAGAAGGTTGAAGAAATCTAGAATATCTTTTGCAAGTCTCTAGCTATTTGCTATGTAGTAAATATTTAAGCTCAAAAATGGCGAATTTTTAAATTCTCAAATTCATAATTGTCGGGAAATCACCATTACTTCCGACTTACCCACGCTCACCTTCATACCTGTTTCGGCACAAACATTTACAAATCGGTCAAGTGTGCGCTGAAGCTCTTCTTCGGAAGATCCAAAAAGAACCAAATCGGTGGAATGCACTCTACATGTTAGTGGAGACTCATTGACACAGGTGGAGAAGTTCAAGTATCTCGGGGTGTTATTCACGAGTGATGGTAGGATGGAGGCAGAACTCTCGTCGCGAATCGGTCAGGCTTCTGCAGTAATGAGGGAGCTTGGCAGAAGCGTGCTGAGGAAGGTCGAGCTTAGTCGATCGGCTAAATTATCGGTCTTTAAAGCTGTGTTCATTCCTATTCTCACCTATGGTCATGAGATTTGGGTAATGACCGAAAGGGTAAGATCGCGAGTACAAGCTGCCGAGATGAGGTACCTTCGAGCGGTTAAGGGAATCACTCGTAGAGATCGAGTGAGGAATGTGGCCGTTCGTGAGGAACTAAGAGTCGAGGAGCTGCTTCTTCGGGTTGAGAGATCACAACTTCGATGGTATGGACATGTTCAACGCATGAATGAAGAAAGATTCCCCAGAAAAGCTATGCAAGCCATTGTGAGGAGACCTCGGCCTCGAGGCAGACCTAGGACAAGGTGGCTGAATCAAATTCAGAATCTTGCCTTGGAACGCCTCGGGATCGAACCCGAACATCTTCCTGAAGTGGCGGAGGATCGACAAGCGTGGGCTGCTAATTTGGATGTCATGGGCCCGCGACCCCAATAGGGATAAGCGGTTGAAAATGAATGAATGAATTCATAATTGATTTTATTTATTTTTTATACTTCCAATTTTTTTTAAGTAAAACCCTTTTGGCAATAAAAACTACAATACTCATACATAATATTTTTCATTAAAGCGAAAAATATTATTCATTAGTATTGTCAGAAAAATTAATTAAATTTTTGGGCTATTTTTGTCCCTATCGTTCATAGAAGCACAAAATACACCGAATCAGACTCTGTTGAACTTCCCAAGGTTAGATGTAAGACTTATCATTGATTATGTTTCTCAGTTTAATTTTTATTGTTGATTTTTAGTCCGCAAGAAGTGTCTCGTCGTTAAAGGGTTAAAAGTACCCTGGCCTTCCCTAGATAAAAATAAATTTTTCGCTTCGTAGGTTGTACAAAGTTTTGCATGAATTTGCACTCTGAAAATTTGGTATGTTGTCGATTTTTGTAATATTTTGTTTTCATTCTTCTTCCTGATTTGAATTCTGAGAGACAATTTCTTAGTTTTTATTAGATAGTCGCACTTGGTTAACTAAAAATTGTTTAAAATGGTTTAATGTAAAACATCGTGCCTCATCACTATAATATTTGACCATTTTATGTATAACCTTTCGTGAATTTCCATAAAATTCGGCAATTAAACGACGCCGATTCATTCCAACAGTATCTCTGGACGATTTCTCATCTTTCAATTTTTTATAAAACAGATTATTTCTTACTCCCTCCGTCCCGAAAAAAATCGTACTTTTGCTAATACATTTTATATGAAAGAATGTACGACTTTTTCTGGGACAGAGGGAGTATTATTTATCATCACTTTTATATGCATATAATTACCATTGACAACTTTAAAAATGTACAAATCCACCATTTGCCTCTCAAATGACATAAACTCAAAATGTAACCAGTTTACATTAAGTTGGTTGCATGTTTTGACCTTTTTGAATTAGTTTTTTAAATGAGGCAACAAACTTTTGATTTTTCAAAAATGACCAACTTTTGGAAAACAATTATTTTTGATATGAAATAAAATCAATAATTTTTTTGAAAAATATAAATAATATCTATGGAGTACAGGGGACTCATCTGCAAAAAGCAAAATTTGAAAAAGTATTTCTTTCTATCATTTTGTTCACTTGATTTCTCAAACATGCATTAGGCAACAAACTATTGACACCCACTGTAAATAATATAGTAATGAAACATCCAAGTTGTGACTTGAAGCATTTTTCAAAAATAGGACGCTTCGCCGCTCCCTTTATATCTGGTTGATTCCTTGGTGAATACAAATTTACCATCATTAGATGAAAGACTCAGACTTTTCAGTGCAATATCTCACAAAGGAAGGCGAGGATAGAACGTTGCTCTACCAATCACCATTCTTCAGCGTCCTAAGGTGATTATGCATCATTCAAAATCAGCGAAACCAATAAAAATCCTATTACATTTCTATTTCATTTTGCACAAAATGTACGAGAAATGCAAAAGTTATGCAATCATATTGAATTACACTTTGCATTTTTATCTTGGAAACCTGTAATCATTTTCAGAGAAAGGGACCGTTTTTCCAGAGGCTCTCTAATGCGAAATATATGTTTTATATGAAAAATTATTTCAATTCAAATAAACAGTAATTGTAAAATCAATGGCGGAGAAAAATTCGTAGTAACTTGACTGTGCAAGAGGTATTCATAAATGATGGAAGGGGGTGGAGTTAAGATTTGATATTACCGTCTTTTGTATTATCCATTAGGGGGTAGTAGGCCATCTTTAAAAGTGGGGCACATTTGAAATTGGGCTTTTCACCTATTTTTAAATAAAATTAAGCCTTATCGTGACATAATTTAGCTGCACAAACAGATTGATATGGCTCAGTTACACTTAAATATATGAAAAAAATCCCAATTTCAATGGTGCTCCACTTTCCCTAAGATGTCTGAGTTTTGTCAAAAACACTAAGTAAGTCAATGTCATTTTCTCCGTTTTCTCTCTAAAGGCATGTACAACGTAGAAACGAAGTATCGGATGATACCAATGACACCATCATAAAACGATTTATTATATCAGATTCGTAAGAATGTTAGTCTTCCTTTTAAAAGTTAGGACCTGATAGTATGAGTCACGTTTAACTTCGGACCACAAAAAACAAATATATTTATTGTTAAAATATCAGCCGCAAAAGAAATGTAAAATGGAAACACATTATAAAATATAGTTTTTCAATAAAAAAAGCTTTAAATTTAAAATAATATTGAAACAGAACACTACTGTACAAATAAATAATAATATAAATCTTTGTTAGAAAAAAATCAATTTTAAGCATTATTCAATTACTAACTTTAGAAGCTGTGAAATTATCACACAAGTTTTGGTAAAAGAAACTCGAGAAATAAGTTTTTGAGTTTTCTATATTACCAGCAAACCATAACTGTAAATTATAAAAAAATACACACATCACCTTTAAGGATTTAAGTTTTTACTGATAAAAATTCAATATTTTACTGATAAATTTCAATTTATTACTACTAATTTATTTTTTCTATTATTGCCCTAAAAAATGTGAGTCCTTTTAAGATATGTGCCGGAAATATAAATGTATTAACTCTAACTTACTACGAGATATTTTAAAAAATGTATAATAATTACATTGCTATTTATGGCTGGAAAATACTAAACAGCTTACAGCTACAATCCTTAATAAAACATTTTGGTCAGCTTGGCCATAAATGTACATATATAAAGACACAAGAAATATTCTTTTAATTCTAAAGTATTTTGTATCATTTTAATTGGAAGTGAGAAATCAAGTAAGTAACTTAATGGAAAAGCTGAAAATGTAAAGCAATTGAATAGGGGCACAGTTGGTACAAAGATTAAAGTTTATTGAAGCTTTGGATTCGAATGAGTTTTCGACCAGCAACACACAAAAGGATTACGGTTTGCGCGCGTGTAAAAGTTTAAAATTCAGAGTTTATTTTGTGTGAAATAACCACTGACCCCAAATATTTCTGATGACAACAGCTTGAGAACAACACCAAAGAATAAGAGAAGTTGATTAAGGTCGAGAAGAGATTTAGAGAAGCTAAAATGTGCCAAAATGGCACGATACACTCTTTATCATTGCGGTGTTTTAGATGGTAAATATGAGATTAGCAGCATCGCGGATTAATGAAGCTGATGAGGACTCATGCCACTTTCTCTACATTGTCCATTCATTTACCCATTTGTCCCTCTGGAGCTGTTTCACCGTCACGCACAGTGGATAGAACTTAAATGATTGTGCGGGGTGTGTTGTTACGATTTGGGGGATGTAGAAAGGACGAGAGAAATTATACAAGTCTCATATTGAGAAAATATGTTTACTCGTATATTTCAGCCATTAAAGTACATTTTCTTGCGAGAAGCACATATCGAGAAACTCTAATCTACTACTATCACACATAAGGAGCCAAGGGTTGTACAGCGTATATACCGAGTTATACATAGAATTACCAGAAAAGGATACTATGCTATATTCCCAGACATAGACTGTGTATAAATTTGTGCTGAGTCTTCCACTCATAAATGAAGGGTTGCCACTCTCCATGACTTAATGGTGACCAAGATGGTCACACACACAGCACTTTCATACAAACCCACGAGACAGTGTTCCCATGTGACACTCAATTTTCTATTGTATTATTATCCTACTAGTACTATTTGATATAAAAATGCCACGGAAATTGGGTATTTTGTGGTTCCACTTTTTATTACACTCACTTCTTGCTATAGTCACCCCATTCTCATGGCATCATTCGCCGACACCACACTTAGTCAACTTGATGGAAACCTTAATTTTTCTATGGGTGGAAATGTTGGGAAAAACTTTTACACTTTTTCTCTTTCAGTTTTTTCCGCTACAGCCAAGTTTGTAGATGAGGCTAAGCTTATAGAGAAAAAAACATTCCATCCATAGGGTGGATGCTTATAGGAAATCTGACAGTATGGTATTATGGAAGTAAGGCAATTTGTGACAAGGAAATCATGTCATTTTTTTTTTATACAGTCACACTAAGTTAGGGGAAATATGATTAAGGAAAAAAGATCAGAAATCTTTGAAAAACATCTCTTATTTGGAAATTTAGTAAAACCAGCTATAATTTCCTCTAATACCTATGACGATGCGAACATCCTACTTAGAATAACGCTTCGTTCTAAATCGTACGAGGGTGGCCTCGGTTCGTACGATTTATATTAAAGTTCTAAAAACAATGTGACAGGGTATCAAGAACGATCCAAGTTGTGTTTTTTATTTATGCAAAGAGGAAGTTGAAGGATAACAATGATAGTATATTTCTATGGTAAAATGTAATTACGGTCATCAGAATTTTAGAACATGAGATCTCTCAGTAGCTTGAAATCATTAGTTGTTAGAATTGTGTGGAAAATGGTACGTATTGTATGGTATTTTGAAATTATTCGTGTAGTTGAAATACATTTAGTATCATTTAATTTAATTTTAAATGACACTCATTTAGGAAAAGATTTAAATAATTAAATTTTAGTGGCTAATACAGACTAACAAAAGTATAAATACGTTACTGTAATTACCGTGATTCTTGACTTTATACATGGTGCAAAATTTTCTACATATTTAATAAGTTTTGTGCGAATTCTAATTATTTTGAGATTAATATGAAGAGAATTTAATAAATTTTCAGATAAACCAGGCAACTAAATTGCTTTGTGAGCTTTTTCCTCACTTGTGTTATTAGTAATTATCAGTAAATAAGAATCAATAGGGGAATGTAGGCATGGTCCGCACAGAGTGAACCTTCAAACGATACGAATTTTCTTCTTGTTTGCAAAGAGCTGACTTACCATTTATCATCTCGTCTTGTGAGCTTAATAATTATCTATCTTATGGCTAAGAAATGATGGACTAGCTCTTTGTAAACAAAGAGAAAATTTGCGTTGTTTGAAGGTTCACTCTGTGCGAACCATGCCAACATTCCCCTATAGGAAAAAAATTCTTCAATTCTGATATTTTTTGGAACTTGCTCTCCAATCAGTCTTATTTCAGAAAGATGTGTGAGATTTTAGTTTTAACTGTTCGAACTCAAAGAGGGAGCAGTTATTAGCAAAAGAGAGCAAAATTTGCAACACTTGCAGGGAAAATTTATTTTAAATATAATAATTTTAAACTTACGTTTATTGCAGCATGGTTCGGAAACAGTGAATCTTTAAACGATGCGAATTTCCTTATGTTTTCTTGGAATTAAATATGAATTTTGAGGTTTTTTTTATTATTTATTTTGGCCACGCATCCAAATTATTCTAATGTTAAATTTTGATGAGGAAGTGTGATAACACTATAATGAAAAGTTGTAATAGTTGCAATTATTGTTTTGGTTGCAGTTTAACATAATCTAATATAATTTAATTTAACATATTTCCGTTAATTCCTTATCGGAGGTTTTAATACATGAGAATAAGCCGAGAGACGGATTAGTATAAAAGTGGAAATTTTTACTTAGAATTGTATAAACAACCTAGCAGATATAGGATAATTATTGCAATTATTTGTGGTTTAGAAAATACCAGACTTTTGGGGTCTGCTGGATTATATCTGTAGATTTAAGGCTATAAAGGTGAAAACTCAATAAGCTAGGATTAGGATAAGTATATTTTAGGCTATTAGTAAAATAGTCTGCCTCTACAAGGAATTGATGTTATATTATAATAATAATATCCTGACTGAGAGAAATATTAATAGTGTTCCAGAATACGCATTCAACAATAAATTAGCATGTAATTCTCCAAGTCAGAAATCGGTTCTCTCAATTGTAGAATAAAAATAAAACCTTTATCTATATTATTGCTATTCCAAGCACTCGTGGTACTCCACATGAACATCAACCACAATCATGCGTGGGGAAAGTCGTAATTGATTGTGTGGCACAATTTGAATTCCAATGATATTGAGGTTCATTCCAATAATTTGTGGTATTCATCCTTAAATCACAAGCACATACAACGAATGTACAGTTGAGACAATAAGGGCGATATTACATACATATATAATAATAATAAATCGACACCATTCCAACGTTGTTGCGCTTCAATTAAGTCAATTAGAATCGTTCAACAGAAATCGTGACTGTTGTGTTAAATAAATAGATATATACTTGGATATTTCCCTCAAACTTCTTCGAAAAAGAAAAGACTCTACTATTTTATTGGTAAAAGAAAGTATGAGGAGAATCTATAAATTCACATTTCGTCCAAGTTGTATGTGGAAGAACCACCCTTCCAATTCACCGTCATTTTAGCTATAGCTCTGGTGTTGACTCAGTGGACACTGAAGGGTGCCAATGGTAGCTAATCAGAAAGATGTTGATAGAGGAGGGGCAGAAGAGAAGGACGATTTCTGATAATAATAAGACAAAATGAGGTTCAATTTAGAAATCTCGTATACAATTCATTCTCTTTTCGTACCATCTATAGCATCCATTCCACTCCATTTCTCTCCTTGACTTTCTCACTCAATTTATGTATAAATATATGTTACTTACATAATAGAATTAATGAATGGGACGATAGTAATTAAATGGTGGACATGGATAACCAGTGTGAGGATGGAGTTGTTATCGTTAAAGATATTGTTAAGGTAATTGCTTTTTATTCTAGAAACTTTTCAACCATTTCCTGTGTAGATGTTAAATATAGTATCAGTCTTGAATAGGATTTGTTTATTACCAGATTTTATTGTTTCTTTAACCACTTGCTTCGATTTTCCGGTTTTCCACTGCGTATGTACGTAGTGTTCTTTACTCCGGTTAAAGAATTTAACGGAAAGCTCTTATGAAATGGCAGTTCAAACAAAAAAAAAACCTTTAGTCGCTCGATAACCACTGACCCAAGCTATAAGGAGTCAAAGTTCGAAAATTTACATGTGTATATGAGGAGCTCAGAGCAAAAAAACGCTATTATACTAGGGAAATGCATACGACTTAGAGTTTTTCTTTTGCTCTGAGCGCCTCATATCTCCGGCTATAATTAACATTTTGACCTAATTTTTCTTTTTGATTTGTGCGTCTTAATGAGGACTTTTAGATGACAGTTCAAAAAGTCACCACTAGTAGCTCTGCGATAGCATCAAAATTCAAGCTCATTTTTTCAAAAGCGCCATTATGCAAGTTAATCAAAATTTAGAGTATTGTAGTCTAGGCCAGAGGTGTGCAAGAAACCGTTGAAACCGAATTAACGTCAAATGAAACATGTACGCCAATGCAATGGTCAAAACGCTACTATAACAAACTTATTTTGACGTTAATTCGGTTTCAACGGTTTCTTGCACACCTCTGGTCTAGGCTATGAAGCTTACAAAAAGTGGCGTGGGTTCGCTGTGGTTACAATAGAACCGGAGATATGAGGGAACAAATTCTCTTCAGTTTCTTCCGGTGTTCGTCAGAGGATTGCCTTCTTCTCAAATCAAAGACTAAAAGTTTTTCTCCAAAGCTTTCAACCCTCCTTATGAGTCTTGGAGAAAAAACTATTAGTCTTTGATTTGAGAAGAAGGCAATCCTCTGACGAACACCGGAAGAAACTGAAGAGAATATACAACTGCGTCAGATACAGTATTTGAGGGAACAAAGTTCACGAAATTCAAACCGCCATATCTCCGGTTTTATTTGACTGATTTTGACAAGTGAGGGCACAAATTAATGGTCTCGCAAAGTACTACAACTTTCTAGAGCATTTGAACTTCGTAGGACCAACTCTAAGGGGCGCCACAGTCGAAAAACTAGTAGTTTATCATATGGGCAAAAGGGGATTTGTGTTCAAAAAACCTTTTAGAAAGCAATTAAATTAAATTATCTAGGCTACCAAACAACCGATAACATCAAGTTTTGGGGCAAATTTATAGAGGACATTATGGTCTATATTCCACCTGTATATCATCTATCTGCTAGTTCATTTAAATCCTAGATATTTTGATTGAAATAAAAACTTTGCAATTTTTCAGAAATCAGATTCCAAATTACTCTATAATATCACTCATTTTTAGTTCTAAATGGAATTTGCATGGAATCAGAGTTTGATCACGTTAAGTTTCTTTTTCATTTTTTATTACTATAATGTGTAGAAATATTAAGGAATGAGCAGAATAATATGGTTCTTAATCAATCAGAACACTTTTTTAACATAATTTAGCATTAGACGGTAAGAATTTAACTCGTCGTTGTTTGAATTTGAGAAATTCAGATTTCTGAGACTCTGTCACTCATTCATTTTAACTCGCTTATCTATATTGAGGTTACGGGCTTATAACACTCAGGTTAGAAGCCTACACCTGTCGTTTCTTCGCTACTACGCAGATGTTCTGTTTAGAGTCGATCCCGAGACTCCACTTGAGAGTTTACTACATAAAATGTCTGATACGGTAATTAAATCGAATTTTCCAGTCACACGTTAAACTCGATGCCATTCGATCAAATCTATTAAACTTCGATATATACTAAGTTCTAAATTTTTTTTATAGTACTTGAACATTTAACTATAATGAATGAGATCATAATGATATCAAAAATTAAAAAAAATATAATAATAGAAAAATGGAAGAAAGCGTAGGAGCCGTTTTCAAAATAAATTAAGAAAACATGGGTTTTGGTGGGGTATAAGAGAGTAGAGACAAAAGGGAAATGTTTTGTGATAATATCAGCTTGTGAGGGGGAGGGGTGTCACCAAGGGGTATGACCATACCGTTCGACCTTTAACCCGGTAACAAACTTTCGGTCAAGTAATAATAAAATATTACAGAAAGATCAATCAATTACTAGTACTTCACCGATTTATTGTCGATTAAAGCCGATATATCCGAATTGAAAATTTGAAAACTTTTCCAAGCATCCAAATTTAAGCAAATCTGTTGAAAAATAGGTCCTTCAGAGTCATTAAACTTCCTTGACTTTCGAAAATTTGATGTCGCTATTTTTCTTCGCTATTAGGTATGTATGGACGCAATGTTCACATGGGCTACTTCCGAAACATATTCGAAATTAAAAGAAATTGTAAGAGCCGTTTTCGATATAAACAAAAAAGCATGATTTTGGTGGGGAAGGAGAGGGTGGAAGGGAAAAAGGAAAAAATAACGCCAAGAGATAATGTTTTTTTTATTAGGAGTCACCGAAGACCGGAAGTTGATATCTCTACGTGATACTAAAGTGACATATTCTAAAATTACGAATTGTATTTGTTTGTGATTTCTCCCTTATGTGATTTCGAGTTGTAAAATTAAAATTACAACAGATTTCGTACATATTTCGAATTAAAAGCTTATCAGGGGTTTTGTATATGTGAAAGTGGTATATACGTTATTTAATTTTAATATATTTTGTATTTTTGTGTAGAAAAATATTCTGCGTACTCGTAATTCCTTAGACGGGTATATTTGGCTTAATTTTATATTCTCACACGCTTCTTTTTCTCTTCCCGTTTATACAAAACCCTCTACTTAGTCATCAACATGGAAAACTGTAAGAAAATGCTTTCGTGTGATGTGAAAAACAGAAAGGTTCTCATTCAATTACCAATAAGGAATTGTGAAACATGTGTAGCATAAGGGAAATGTGTGATGCTGGCTGGTGGCAGCCACTTCAACTTGTTATACGTAATAATGCTTTGAGCAATTTTGTGCCTCATACTACCTCATTTTGCTATTTGTCAAAGTATTGAGAGAAAACCTAAGAATCGATTTATCTTTTGCTGAGAATATAGTACCATCTCCTCCATCGCCTTCTGTATGGGGATAGTGCAAACCGAAGTTTCCTTATTGCCATAATATTCTACTTTTTGGGTGGCACAACCCCCTTCGGTGGAAATTTATATAGACAGATTTATTTGGAAAGTACCTGGAAATCATGAAAAATCTTGCGATTCCATACACAGAGAAAAAGTACTCCATGAAAGAATTTGGAAGCTCAAGACTCAAATAATCTGTAGAATTGAATGTGAGGAAATTATAAGATATTTATATTAATAAAGTATTCATATTTTATATCAATTTAAATATTATATTTTGATTTCTGATAGATTTGATTAATTTTCTATTTATAAATGTGTAAAAATTGCGTTCAATACCTATTCACACATTTAAAAGATTTTTTTTTCCAATTTGTGTTGGTTTAATTGTAGCCTTACTTAGAGAGATGCACTACCACTTATATTCACAAAAATATAAAGTGTGGGAGCTTTATGGACACAACACCGATAAAACACAGATAGATACTGAAGATTCTTTTGCAAAAAAATACATTTGTTAAACCTCTATTTAATGAAACTTATAGTTCGGGTCAGGTGGGTTGGAGGACCTTAAGTCTGATATTGGTCGAAAGCTCTAAGGCCCAGCTATAACATTCTAAAATTTGAGCCCGCTCGATGCCATAGGGGCGGAGCTATTGAGAAAACAAAAAAGGGGGGTCTTCAAAATGGCGGAAGGAGGGGTGGGGGGTGGGGGTCAATGCACCATGTTGCAATTTTCACCCGATATATAACCTTTGCCGAAAACCGCAAGTCGATATCTCTTTTTGTTTGGGAGCTATTAAGCTCCAAAGACCTGACGGACGGACGGACGGACGGGAACGGTTTTTAGCCATCCATATATTCGTGATCAGGAAGTGTCAAAACACGTTTTGGAAAAGTTTGGGCGTGATCGGAAGGTATGAAATTTTATTAGGATTATAGTAGGTGAGATTGTTAAGAATCTCACCTAATATACTTGTCATAAAAACTTCATTTGCTTTGTAATTTATCCTTTGCTTTCCCCTATAAAAATTTACTTTATTTAGAATTTTATTGTGTTATGCTGATCGAGACATTGAGGGATCGATGTACACTCTAGTGCATTCACCTCGATCCCCCAATTGTTCCCGAATATTATAATATGTGTAATTAGCAATAAGTAGTCAGTTGTACACGAGTCTTGGAATAAAGCATATTGTCAAACATTACATTATAAATTTAAGTGATGACCCAATAATATTTATGATATAAACGCAACAAACTACTATAACTACATTACAGAAGAAATAAACGACAATAGGCAAATTGCTCCAATCTTTTGACAGCTCCCAGCTAGCTCTTTTTTCAATTTCAATTTCAATTTATTAAAATCAACTGCTTTTGAAGCAGACCTTATACGGGCTTCAGACTTAAGGCTTAGCAATATGGCTTAATATCTCTAATTCCTTATCAGTCAAGATTTGTTGAGAAAATATGACTTAGGATTGGATATTATGGGCAAATGATCCTGTTAATTCAGAAAAATCAATAAAATTGGTTGTAACTTTGAAATTTGAGACTTTCGGGAACTGGGCTAAACCTCAGGTCTGAAGCCGGCTTTATATACACACATGTACAGTCATAGTCAGAAATCGTTAGTTTTTTTGATCAAGAATATTTTCGTAAAGGAGGAAGTAGCTACACGTAATCAGTTTCGTAGAATTAAAAGATTTATAAGGATTTATGAGAGAAGTCTGGAAAATTAGAGGAAAAATTAAGAAATATATTTAGGATTTGTTTAAAGGCAACGTTCCTTAAGTGCTCCCCTATACTGAGAAAAACTAGGATTGTAAAATTTCCCATCCTCCACACAAAATTCTAATGGCCGGATAGTAAAAAAGTCACCCAGCAAACGCGATATTAAATCGGACTGTCAAAAATTGTAGAAACTATTTTATGGATAGTAAATTCTAATAGCCGGATGGTAAATCCTAATATCCCCAGATATTAGATTTTACTAGCCGGATGGTAAATTTTACTGGCAGGATAGTAAATTTTACTAGCCGGATATTAGAATGAAAAATGTCGGAAAAATTTATCTTTCCCTATTTTCATTAATTTTTGGCCATTGTTTGAGGGCTTGGGGCCCTTCTTGGATTTTGTATTTTCTATTTGGATTCTGTATTTCAAGCTATTTTGATGCGTGAAAATTGACGACTGCGCCGAAATTTGAACACGCGACCTTTGTGATGACAGTTGAGCATCTTCCAGCTGCACCACGAATTCCTATAATGTAATGTATTCAAAACATATCGGGAACCGTTGCATCGGCCCCCACGATATTCCAAAATGACATTCTAACAGCAGGATGGTAAATTTTACTGGCTTGGATGGTAATTTCCATCCAAATTACTATCCTCCGTTAAAATTTACTGTCTTCCAGTTAAATTCTAACATCTAATATGCGGCCAGTAAAATTTACTACCGGGATATTAGATTCTAAGAGAGGTCAAGGTAAAATCTAGAGGAGGATAGTGGATTTTACCATCCGGTTATTAGAATTTACTATACATAGGATAGTAATTATTAAAATATCAAGATAGTAGATTCTAAAGGAAAGTTTCTATGGAGGATGGTATTTTCTACTATCTTTTGAGGCAGTAGAATTTAAAGACACGCTTTGTAGAAAATACCATCCAAATTTTTCTCGGTGTAGGAAATGTTCTTTGGTACCAACAACGTACGTACGTATCGTTATTGATAAAAAAGAGGGTTTTATAAAATAATTCTGTTCATATTTTAAGAACCTTCTCCTAAAACACAGTCACGGACAAAATTGTACTAATAAAGCACTTAATATCTCAAGATCTAATTTACATTTTGTCTGAGACTTTTTTAGAGAGTTCTATTCTAAGACTGTAAATATGTATGTGATAATTTCACTGCTTTTAAAGTTCTAAATTGAGTATTTTGCTTTTATTGGTTTTTTTGCTGAATTTTTACTGCTCTTTTGTATATAGTGCTATTTTCAAATCAATAGTCATTGTACTATATATCTTTTTTAAAATGTTATTGTTGTAAAATTTAAATAAATTTATTATCGCGTTACAAAAATGAAAGGGATTGGATTTGATATTATAATATGTTTAAAGAGAGATTGTGATAATTGTAGCCATTCAAGAGCAAATTCAAGTGACATTATTAAAGATTGAGTTATTGTGGAATGATTGTGACAATTAATTCTCATTTAAATTTAC